>NW_028279488.1:0-214946 GCF_059751315.1 Micrasema longulum | reverse complement strand
TGTAGAGGTCAGTGCTATACAAGCTCTTGACGTCACTGCGACCAGTAAATATCTATTGTGACGGTATATTGATACAACCACTTTTGTCAAACGGTTTCGAGACGTACCCGTCTATTCGTTAGGACCCTAATAACATACAAAACTCACTAGTAAACACCTTCACTAAAGTAGTTGCATAAAAATATAAAATCAGCGTGCTGATAGGATCCATGTTATAAGAAGCCAATACCAACGAACACTGATTACGTAGGGGTAAAGGTTTAAAAAGGATGGCAAAGAGAGGAAGGGGGAGTTTGAATTTACTTAGTATAGAGTTGACATAACAATGTTACATGGAACAATGTTAATAATAAATATACAATTTGTTGGGCTTAGAACGGATGATTATTTAACTGAGCAATAAATTGTTAATTACAAACATTAAAAAAAATTGTATTTGTTTTGTGAATTAGAAAATGTATTTTTTTCTTTATGCATGTATGTATGTAAATATTGATAAAAAACAATAATTAATGATAATGGCTTCGTTTTTCATTGTCAGTTTTCAAAATAAACATTCTTGGGGCGATAAAATCAAAATAACTTGTATTATTCGAATGTGATGAAAATCGCTCCGACTTTTTTGTTTAGCTTGACACTTAAATAATACAACAATAACAACCACAAACGAGAGGATAGAACGTGATATCACTCCGTTTTTGCATACATACCTCGCTTCCTCTACATTTATACATCTTCTCATGCACGCCCGCTGATTATTCCTACTCTTAACGTGTCCATCTTCAAGTATTTAATGGACTTGATCGTGCCGTGTCTTTTTTGGTCTTCTTATTTTTTTTTCATCCATCAAAATTTGCATCGTAGATCCTTCTAGTCGTTCTTTCGCTTTACATGTTCAAATCAACTAAACCAACCAAAAAAATAATACATACTGTTCATATTTTGCCTTAAACAGTTATAATTTTTCAAACACATTTGACTATGTACCTACCTCTGTTTATGCGGTATTTCATAAATTTTTATTTCTATAAAGCATAATGTCATTTAAAACATTAAATTATAAAAAAAATATTAGCTGTTGTTTATTTAATAAGTACCCACGTTGTACAATGAAATTCTTGAATTTAATTTTATACCAGTCATCTATATATACTGATCATTTTGCCTTTCGTGTAACATATGATTAAACTAATCTGCAATTGATTTACCAACGTAGTGCCCTAGGCACCACGGGCGTAGAAAGGGGGGTGATGATGACATTTAAATTATTGATAATTTTGGTTACGGGCAAAATCTAATTTGAAGATTCCTTATATTTATGAGAATAAACACATCCCGAAAATGATTTAATTTTGCATGCCTTGTATTTGACCAAACGATCTTAGATTGAGAAAAAATATTAAAGAAAACATCTAACCCTTTTCTTCAACTTTACTATTAGAAACGAATAATAAAAGTTTCATTTCTTAAAGTCTAACACTTATTAATCTGAATACAAAATTCATACGAGAAGGAAAACCTTTTTAAGAACAGAATATACAAGTCTAGAATATTTTTTTTTTCAAAAATAAACAAATTTCACCCACATCAGTACAAGTTTCAACTCTTGACTTCACAAAAGTCACCCATATATAAAAGTTTAAGTGAAAGTTGAAAAAAACACAAATGTTTAAACCTGGACAAAATTATGAATGTTACACAATACGTAAAGTGTCCACTTAAAATGTCTAACAGGTCATAAATCCTTCTTAAAATGTTCCTTCTGCGGATCGAAATTTGGCCTTGTTCGCAAGCATTTGGACACACCTACTCAAAATATTGCTGACAAAATTCAAAGTTGACGTATCTACTAATCATTTTATTAACATGTTTGTCCACACAGGATAGTCCACGGGGCTCTGTATTTGTACACTAAATGCAGCGTGCATCGATCGTCAATTACATGAAGATAAAATGCCAGTCCGAGAAAATGAAATATTGCTGTGTAGAAAAACCATTATTAACATTATTTAATGTCCACTTTTTCAGGAATCAAATCCAGGACCTCAAGCTCGGTAGGCCAGCGTATCAACCACTTTACAAATATCTCCGCTCTATTTCCTTATTCAGAATTTTTACCTGAGAGTAGCCATCGAGTCGAAAACGTTCGTCCTGAATTCTGGTTCTATTTCACGAACAGAACTGTATTATTTATCCGCCTGGACACGAAATTAACTTGAGATCACGCAAATGAAACTAATTTACCACAGCCGTCAACGAAAACGTTAATCTTGCTTCATTTTGCCATGATCGTTAAACGTTTAATGGTCGCCCAATTGATGTGTCCATAAATTTACAATAATGTTCGCTACCTAACAGTAAATACAAGCTACAAGTGCTGTTGATATTTTAATAAATACCGCTAAACTTGTTATTTGCAATATATTTACCTGTATAAAACTTATTCAATTTACAATAACATTGACTCTTACGACGTAAGAATAACAAATTACTTTTGTTATAAATTATCGTGATTTCTAATTGCGGATATTTTCTATTCTGTTATTATTTATCAATAATAATTGATTAATTATTTCATAAAGACGAATTACAAGGTACAAAAATTTTGAACTGTTGAAAATGAAAATGAAAATGTTGAAATGTTGAACATAAAAATCTTAGGTATGATGGATTAGAAACTTTAGAAATAAATAGAATTCAAAATAATAACAATAGAAATTTAATAAATCAACATCAAGACCTTGCACATTGCAATAAAACAATAAATAGTTTTATAGAACAGAATCCTTCCTTACGGTACACCGCCAACACATGTTTTTAATTACTTTGTCCCATTCTGTTTCATTGAAATACTATTTATTGTATCTCTTTCAACTTGATTTTTAAATGAATCTAAATTTAAGATAAACAAACAAACCATCGCGGTGTTAGGCCCTTAGGAGAAGGCAGAGAGGATAGAACACTATATCACTGTCTTTGCATACAGACCTTGCTTCCTCTACATTCAAACATCTATTTGTGCACGCACGTCAGATATTCCTAGTCTTGAATGTCAGTCTTAAATACTTGATCGTGCCATGTCTTTCTCGCATAGCAAACGCTAGATTATAAAATTCTTATATATTTTGTGTCTTAATAGAAATAAAATAATGTATTTTTTTCAAAAAATAAATATATTGATAACAGTGACCTTGAAAACCTTCGCACCTATTTATTTGTTTTTATTTTAGATTTTTCTTCAGTTTTTTTACTACGATATATAACTTTGGTCTTGTCTTTACGTCCGTTAAAATATACATAAATCTGATAAATGGCTGAAATGATACAGTGGTTCTTGTTTTTGTTCTCTCACGCCTAATTAAAAAAATTCAATCAATGGCGTTCGATGCCTTGCTTCATGGTATAAGGGCAACACCTTGAAGTGCAGCTGACGCGATAGTTGCCCCTTATCGTTTGGAAACCCCATACTGATAAAATGTTCAAGCTATAGCTGAAATTTTGGTCACTTCAAGTGCAAGTTCTTTGAGATTTGGGATGCTTTTAACAATATCCGACTGTTTTGGGAATTCAGTACTCGTTCCGTTCACACGCTGCCTCCGTTTGCTCGTATTTTTTCCAAAATTATCTTGTGCTTCGTTATTGGAATTGATGCTCGTTTTTAGATATCTTCTAACTTCTTAACGATTTCTTCTCAAGGTGTAAAAATATCTGCCTTTTGGTGCATGCCGGTTCAAATGCCAAAATACGTGCCATATTACGGTTTCACAGGTAGAAAGCACATTTGGTGGCATATCATAACTAGACCCGAATATAGGGAAAATCGCGTATTTTCTTAATATCGATATAGTGTCTATGTACAAAGTTTAAACATTACACACAGTAGTTTATTTAGCGGGAACAACGATCGCGCATTCTATTCTTACGGCCGCTCGCTTAGTTTGATGCAGTTTAACGAGCTGATTTGAGATGGTGCGGAAAAGGGGTTATTTACCAAACTATTGCAATATATCATCCAATTAATGATTGTAATTTATTTTTATTCATATTGTGGGAAAACAATAATTTTGTATCTAAAACCTTCCTACCAAAATATGAATTTTAAGAAAAATAAAAAAATTATCCCCCTCGCGGCAAACCTTACCCTTAAAAATATATTTTATTGAACTTTTCCCATATTCTACATAAAACAGAACATTTTGCCGCTCACGGCCATTTTGATAATTTCATTTTTTTCCTCCATACAAGATAGTTCCTCCCTAATGAACACCAATCATTTTTCTTTAAAAAATAATTAAAACCATAATTAATGTATTTTTTTTTTTAACTTTCTTCTTTTTCGTACTATTTCTTATTTTTCAGTACTTTCTCTTGTTATGAGTGAGTTTTTATTTGTGTTGATACTCTTTTATTAAAAAAATACACTAATATCCCGATGGCAAACTATAAGTTCATAGTTTATCGGGAAAATAATTTAATAACGAATAATAATATTGTCATACTCTTTAAAAAAATACGATTATTTACTGACGGGTAGAGTCACTGCAAAAAAAAGTATGTGATATTATAAACATATTTTTTTTAAAGTTTTTTTATTTAAGATCTCGATAAGATTCAGAAATTCATTGAATATTGTACATGTCAACTAGTCTATCACATCTAAAGTAACAAATTCTTAATATGCATTAAGTGTTTCAACATTCATCCTTACTTGTTTATATATTTTTTAAGATGGCTTAAATGGACACTCTCCGTTGTGAATTGGGAGTAAACTTCCTCTTCGTATTTTTCGGCAACTGTTTTAAATTGAATGCTATAAAAACAAATTGATGTGAGTATTTGAGCAGTAGAATCTGCATACAAGCCCTTAGTTTGCATAATTGATCAGTTCAGTATGCAAGAGCTCCCCGTATAAAGCTATTAAGGTACCTACCTAGCATCCGTTAACACACCAGAAGCGTATTTTATACTAATTACAATAAAATATATAAATCTATGTTATTTAAGTAATATTGAACATTAAAAAAAAAACAATTCTAATAAAAGAGATAAACTTTAGTGAAAATGTCATATTATTAAAATGATTTTGCGATTGGGCAATTAGCAAGCACAATTTTTTTAATTTTGAGGAAAATGTATCAGTTGCGGCTCACGCCTTCCGTCATATTTAACGTCTTAATAACCCTCTTCGAAACGTTTACACGAATCGTAAAAGACTGTTTTTTTCGTGGAAAACTCTCCATAAGTAGTCTCCAACATTCAAACTCAATACAAATCCATTGATTCGTTTTACTCCCTGTGAAATAATTTTAGAAATTCAACGATCACGTCCTCATTATTTCAAAAACAAACTCCACTTCCGGAATACCTAAACAAGAATATAATATTTTTTTGAAAATATATGTACTTATCTAGGGAAAAAAGGCCTTAAAATAATCACTTTTTAAAATTCTTCATTTTTTTGAAATTATAATGTGTATTTTTTTATCAAACTTTGTGTAATACATTTTTAACGAGATGTGCAATCTTGTCACGGTTAGAAAAAAACCCTGAAACATTATTTTAAATAGCTTGAAGTAGGCAAATAAATATTTGAGGAGATAAATTACGCTGAATGATTGCAAAAAAGATATCGCCTTAGATACCGCTATACCTCGCAACTACCAATTGATTTTTTTGTCAGGAGATCCTAAAAAACGTTCTATTAATATACAACTTATGATTTTAATCAACCAAAAATACCACTTAAGTATCAGAAAAACTATCATTATTTAAAGTAAAATAGCAATAATTAAAAACTAACGGCTCTTAGTTTTTATAACGAATATATTTCAGTGCAACATTTCGTAAAAAAACAAGTTACGCGTTGTTTCAAGTTTTGATGGTGTCTGAAAAATCGTCATTTTAGTTTGCAAGCCTAATTTTAGAGTAAATAGATGCAACAATGTTTGATTATGCCCAAATGCTTGCAGAATGAGTCAACAGATGGAAGAATTGAGGAATTGTGGATGTTTAAACATGAGCAGAATGCTGAATGTTACGCAGTGTGTAAAGTGGCCACTTAAACCAGCCAATGACAGGTCATAAGCCCTGTAAATGCCTAGACTTCCATATTCCCTTCTCGAAAATGTTTTCCTCCCCTGTTGAAATAAATTTAAGTATGAACAACTCCCTGGGGAGGAAATCCAGCCAGTCTGCAAGCATTTGGACATAATCAAACATTGTTGAATTACTACCTGGTAAAAGAAGAAGAATAAAAATTGGATAATTGTTTTCAGGCGTTGCCTAGTAGGTGATTTGGTTCAGCCGGATGAATCTCACTCACGTGATAAAGGTTTCAGCTCTTTTACTTCACAAAAGTCAACAGATGAAAGAGTTGAGGAAATGTGGCTGTTCAAACATGGGCAGAATGATGAATGATATACAGTGTGTAAAGTGGCCATTTTAACCAGCAAATGACAGGTCATAAGCCCTGTAAATGCCTTGACTTCCATTTTCCCTTCTCGGAAATATTTTCCCTCTCTGTTGAAACAAATGTAAATAGATGAATTGAAAATTTTTTTTGTAGGTGTTTTTTCAGTATAGCGTGTTTACACAAAATGCAAATAATGCGGTATATAATAGAACTCAATATGCTAAAAAAAGTAATTGGAAAAAAAAAAAAATTAATTATTTATTTATTGAAATCTACTGTCATATTCACAATAATACGGGTTAAGTACAATAGACACTTAATACAACACTACCAACGATTTCAAACTTATTACTAATAATATTCCAAATATGCCAAATAAAGTTAAATTACACAGGAATAGAATTTGGGAAACAAAAAATCAAATCATATTTACTTTTGTAAATTTAAAATAAAAATAGTATTGTATTTACCTATAATTACGCACCCACGACGACAATGCCTGCATGCTGTCGCTGATTTCCCTTTGGATTATATTATTATTCAAGGTAAATACATCACTTGCATTGGCTCCAACAATGTTATCATACAAGTTGCAAATTCTATGTATGCATGAATTTTTGCTGCATTAGAATGTACGTCGAATGTACTCGTGGTGTAATCGTCAGCGTGTTTGCCTACCATTCAAGAGGTCTCGGGTTCGATTCCCGACATGGTTGATATGAAATATTTATTTTAAAGGGTGTTTTCACACTAGAATATTTCATAGTCCCTTGACTGGTGCCTCAAGCTTAAGACTGATCATCTTACCTTCATGTAACAAAAATGATCAAGATACGCTGTGATTGGTGTACCAACGCTGTGCCCTATGTACCATTAGGTGCGGAAAGGGAATGATGATGATAGTGAGTATGTACGTCGGCACAGTAAAATAATTTGGTGTAATTGTTACGTCTAAGGGTACATGGAAATGATTTAAACTAAGTAAATTAGGGCAGTCGGTAATGCCATTTAAAGAATAAAAACATGTAGTCAGCAACTTGTCGTCTATTATCCAAGGAGTTGTAATAATTGAATTGGTAATATATTTTATACGATCGACATTTAAATAATTTATTATGGACTTTTTCTTTTTATATTTGTGACTTTCATAGTACCTATTTTATAAATTATTATTTATTTCAATTAAATAAATTTGTAAGAAACTGGTTACTGGGTTTAGGTAAAAAAGATTCTTACATAACAAATTTATATTGTATAACTGTATTGTTAATTAGCTAGTTGGTTGCAATATTATTGTTTATTTTGCATAAAAATGTCTGCCTTAAAACAAGTTTCACCTAGCCAGGCAGACTAGACATGATCCAGAGAAATCTTTTACCTAACTGTGTATGTCGTAGATAAAGTAATTGTTATTTTTGTTAATATACCGATATGATTATCATATCTAGACTTCTTTCAAAAGCGTTAATAATTTTAAAAATCCCGAGCGCCCCTGGAATCGTATTTCAACCTAAGTTTCGAAATATGTAAACAGGTATATATCCACTGACACGTTATTCATGTTTCCGAAATGTCGGATCCGCTTTTGTCATCAGGCAGACTCAATTATTAATGCCAACAACAGACAATTTAGCGGAATAAGATACGCGCCCATCAATCACTCCGGTGCGCTGGCGCCCGCGCCGAATTCAACATAAAAGCTTAATTTTGTTACAAAAACATACACGCATTCATCGCGGGAACCGCGTATCACCAAACCATACATTGATTAAATCGGAAAATTAGAACAGGAGGCCACTAAAGAAGAAATAAAAATATCGACTGAGACAAAACAATGTTCACTGAGACATTAGTTGTAATATAAAATATTAATCGTTGCAGATTATTCCAGAAATTAAACATTTTTAATTCACATGTAAGAGGCACTTAAAACTAGATATATAAAATGATCGAACGATTAATAGTTGAATGAATTGAGAAATTGAATGTTCGGCACGTATTTTCTAAGATCTGTGTGCCCCCTCCTCCCAAGATTATTCATATTATTCATATTTGTTCATTCAATTACTAATTCATTCGAATGAATATTTGCAATCGAACTCTCATTTGAATGATTTTAGAAATCGAATTCATTTGAATATTTTCATTCGAATGAATCTTCTCTACTGAGATCGTATATTTTATATATTTTATAAACGTTTAAAGTCAATTATGAGCATTAAATTTAAGCAACAGGTAAAATTGTAAGCTTAATAAATAACCCTCCTTTTAACTTTTTCCATGCCAAACGAATTCAACAGATTTTGGAATACTTTTGGGAAAGGTTAATCATGTCGATAGGGTTAACTTTAGTTAGAAGCTATTATCAGGAATCAAAATTGCGATAATCCCTTTATTTATGTTAGACAGTGTGTTGAATTGGCGGTAAAATATATTCAAGATTTGACATACAAATGTTCATATTACACTGGACCGTGCGCGAGATACCTCACTTGTGGCACCTAAAAGGTTGATATTATATCATGAGAGGGGAACGTTTTACCTATAACTCATTATAATGTATATTGTATCATCATTATTTCTCTAATCACTTTTGGTAGTGCATGGGGAACCTCCTCGGTCATCGGAATCAGTTTTATTGCGTCGAAGATGAAGTGATCAGTATTATGCTTCAGGTACCAGTCCAGGGACTTTAAAATATTCAAGTGCCACACCGTTTGAAATAAATATATGAAGAGAATGTAGAAGTCTAGGTAATAACCGTCATTGGCTGGTTTAAGCGGCCACTTTGCACACTGTATAAAATTTACCATTCTGCCCGTGTTTGAACATCAATATTCCTTCAATTGTTCCAGTTTTTGATCTTTTTGAAGTTCTATAAAATGTTATTTATCTCTGTTGTAATTATTTTATTATTTAAAACTCCCTAGGAGGTTAAATAAAATTCTAGTCAACATAATTTGGGTAGACTCAAAATATACAAATATTACTCCAAAAAAGTAAATATATATTTGTACGAGTACCCGTATGTATATATACTGTTTTTTTAAACAAATTATACATCTACCGTTTTCTTGTATTTAAAACAATTATTTATTTTATACTTTGTATTAAATAAATAAATTATGTATGACGAAATTTGAAGTGCAGGAACTGGAGAGTAAAAAATGAAAATATACAAATACAAAAAACGATTATTTTTTTTAGGTAAATAATATTCTATAGTGTAATGATCAACCTTACGAAGTCGTTTTATATTTTTTGAAATTTATTTCACAATGTAAATACTGTTTTTTTATGAACTAAATTACTTACTCGAGATAACAATCTCCATAAATGTTTTCAGTTTGGTATTTAACTTTATGAGATTTCCGAAAGACAATTAACGTACAATTTGTAATTCAAATGCACTTTGTTTCCGTTTTGTAATTGCCGCGCTGTTTTAATCTAAATTTAATTATTGTGGCAACAGTTTTGCGATGCCTCGGGACTATCATTTGTACGTCTGGGCCATTTTGTTATGAGACAATAATTACATTTCACGGGAATTGAGTGTAACAAATGAGTTGATGAAAAGATTACATCAAAATATTTATGAAAAAAAATTGCCTTTTTCACACTTAAAATGACCAATAGTTTATACGCAAATATTCCTTAGTTGTACGAGTATGTATTCAAATGAAAAAATACATAAATTTAAAGTTTAAACCGTCAAATAAGATAATTGCGAAAAATTTTGTAAAGGTACCTTCCTTTATCTATATTCTGTAACTGTGAACTGTATAATAAAAGGGGATGCTTCCCTGTAAAGATTGATTCTTGGGATATTTAATGATACTCAGGAGGTTTCTGATACTGCAGGGACACGAGTAATGTTTCGGGAGCTAGGCCAGCAAGGCAGTATCAGGAAATAAAAAGATAATCAAAAGGAAGAGAGGCTAATATTTCATTATCTTATTAAGCCTGGGAAACTCCACATACAAACAAAAAATTGTATCTAATGCACTGGAATCTACCCACAGAGGAACACTAAATCACAATTTTTTTTAAATACCTTTAATGCGTATTTCATTTACAATTCTCACTTTACGTATTGATATGTATGTGTACACTAATTGCAGCACTAAGCACCCGTCATGTGTTACATTCAACCTAAGTTTCGCAACTTAACTTGTAGTCAGTAAACGTGGAGCAGCGTAAAAAGGCGCTATTTATGTACAGCTGTGAATTCTCACCAAACTTACATAGACAGTCAGTATTTTTTACATGGCAGTGTTCATGCAGCAACGCTTATTTATCGGAACATGATTTGAAACTATCGTTCTATGAAGCATCATATCTAATTATACCTTAGTGGCTATACATGACAATTTTGTAAAATAAATTGACTCAGACATCGCAATATATTCAGCTACCTTTATTTTCAAGCAATGCAACTTACCACGCACCTCTGACATGGTTGATATGCAATATTTATTTAAAAGGGTGTTTTTACACTAGAATATTTCATAGTCCCTGAAGCGTAAGACTAATCCTATTACCTTTATGTAACAAAAATGATCAAGACACGCTATGATTGGTTTACCAACGCTGTTCCCTATGCACCATTAGGTGCAGAAAAGGAATGAAGTTGATAATTATGACATTCCAAAATTATATAAAATGTTTCGCTCGGCCCGGGAAACCTCAGCGAGGGGATATATATTTATTTTTTTTATTTTTTTATTTATTAATAAAACATATAAGATATGAATATCATGATATTATATTCCCAGGAGTTGTACGAGAAAACTCATTTGGGACGGTACATAAAAAAAATAGTACATTTCTTGTAACAATACATAGTATACATTTAAACAATAAAAATTTAAACAAATTTTAACAATCTATGAACTTAATATTAAAAAAGGAAAGAAAACATTTAAACAATCTGTGAACTTAATATTAAAGAAGAAAATAAAAACATTCAAACAATCTGTGAACTTAATATTAAAAAAGAAAAGAAAAACATTTAAACATTCTGTGAAATTAATATTAAAAAAGAAAATAAAAACATTTAAACATTCTGTGAACTTAATATTAAAAAAAGAAAAGAAAAACATTTAAACCTAAAACACAATATATAGACTATTCACAGAAACTGAGCTAAAAACTATCACTTTCAAAAAGATTCAAGAAATAGGTCTTCATTTCTGGTCTTTGAGATTTACCACTCGACATTTCATTTTTAAGGTCATCAGGCAGTTTATTAAATTGTATACGACCAATGTATTCCAGAGACCTTTTGCCGAACTTCGTGGAACAAAATTTAGAAATGTGAAGATTTTTTGCATGTCGTGTATTATAGTTGTGAATTTCATGATTAAATGTAAGTTTTAAATTTGTGTGAGCAGAAAAGTTTATGATGTTTGAAATAGTGTTAGTGATGTCATACATATTATATTTAATGTAAAAAAAAATAATACGTGCATTGTAAAAGATCAAATAAATAAACTCTGAAATTAACACGGAAGATCTTACATTTTGAGTTCAACAAAAGTCAGTTTGTTTCACCTGGAAGCAGCCTTTTATTTCACAAAATTCAAAAGACGGATGAATCGAAAAAACATAAGAGTTTAAACATATAATACCTAGCGTCAACACGAACTATTGTCAGAATTCGTTTTTACATAGATTGTGTTCCACTTTTAACAGCTTTTTTTTACCATATTGATATCTATCATACAGGATTACAATTATTTCAAAATAGTGTATTGAAAGCTTTTGAATAAAACTCCCGTTGATCCCCTTTTCTCTTACATCACTTCACATTACATACACTAATATTGTTAATTTTAATCTAATTTTTCTACTGAAATTTGTATAACTGCTAAAATCGCTTTAATGAAATTTTATCAACTACTTTTGGTTTAAAATCTTCTCCTTATGTAGCTTTTTCAAAATTTAAAAATTACTTCCCATTGTTCTTTCTTTTTTTCTGTGCTGCATTGACGTGTTTTTATACTTATAAACTTATTTTAATTACTTATATTGTATATGTACATAAAATCAATATATTGTTGCTCTTACTATAATGTGTCATTGATTTTGAAGATGTTTTAAATTGACTTAAATGTATTGTCTTATTTAAATATTAATATAGATTCTTTAAAGATTCTTCTCATCGTTCCTTTGACTCGCATAAAATATGTATGAGTATATTTATGTTTTTCCTTTTTAGAAATGTTTTTATTATTTTATTTTATTTTTACATCTGAGCATGTTTCTCATTTTTTATTTTAACTCTTTTTTAAAAATATATTTATGTATTTTTTTCTTTATATTATGGAAACTTCACTGGTCCATTAGAGTTATGTTAAACTGTGTAAAATATAAACAATGTACCTGTATGATTGCTTCCTAAATAAAATACAATTAAAATAAACAAAAATAAAACAGACAAGATGGTGAATGGTATGTTTTTTTCCGTATAAAGTGCCTACTCAAACACTCTTTCTATAAATTAAAATAAAGATAATTTTGCCAACCAGCACTTTCAAACAAAATTCACTCAATATATGAGTAAATATATTGCTAAATTATTTTTTATCTTTGAAATGCCGTGTTACTAATTATTCTATAAAATCTAAGGAAGCATGCTGTGGTCGCAAAACTCAGTATCACATCCGGTAGCTATCGTAAAGCCTTCGCCGCCAACTTCCGGAAGCCGTGAGTGACATCTCTCGGCCGTAAATAAAATTATAAGGGCCACCTGAGGATCGAAGGATATTCTGAACGTAAAGGATAAGTAATGGATTCGTTTCAACAGGACGATTGATATGTTTCAGTGAAAGATCCCGAGGGAGATAGATACTCAGTACCTACATAATAAAGTTGTAATAATGATGTTTGGGAACTTATTACGGAAACAGGTTGATTTATTCATAAAAAAAGAGACATCTAAATGGATTCAATAATAAACTTATTTTAAAAACCATTTTTAAATAAACGAGTTACTTTAAAATATATTTAATTTGTAAAAACCTTTTTTGTTATTTTTTAACTCTTGTGTGGCTGTGATGTCACACTAGTCGACGTACGATACAATACTTGATATATCTATCTTATTTTTTCAATAATAAAGTTGTACTTTTGTAATCTTCAAATGAACATTTTCACACCTGATTTGGAAAATAAAATTTCTATAACTATGCTGGATTTTAATACAAAAAATATTTAACCTTGTTACCCAAAGAATAATGTCCGCAAATACAGCAATACTCGTACATCTCTGTATTAGAGAGAGCACGAGGATAGAACACATAACAAGGTAGACAGAGACGCTGTTCTGTGGCCGGTGTTGTGTGGAAAAATTCAGTCGGTAATTGAAAGTGATGGGGGACGCACACGTTAATTATGAGCGATGAATTTATTATACTTTTTTTCCTACAACAGAGCTAAATAATATGTTTATTTTGATAAATTATGAAAAAATAATTATTTAACTGTAGGTCTTCGTGTTTTTTTTTTCAAAAGTCTTATCTTTAGAATATTCCGTATTTTGCTTTTGGTAACACGATGTTACATCATCACGTGCAAAGGGATTATTTACCACAGTATTTTAAGAATTTTAAACCAATTTGAACATTGAGAAGCTTTTAATAAAATGTTACAAAGATCATTTAATAACACTAACCAATCCACTAATTAACTAACTCAGATTTTTTATTTATTGAATTTGTATACCTAGTAAACATTTGATTGTATTGAATTATGAATTAGTTACCTTAACGACAATACGCAGCGCAAACTGTGAAACTGGCATCGTTTGTTCGATTTCCGCGAGTCGCGAGAAAAAAATCCAAGGAAGATTTTTACTCAATCAATCCTGGTGTTGTGGTAATTTTTTTATCATCTTTTCAGTATCCTCTATTTTCCGACTGTTGATAAGCCTCTAAAATAGAGACTTTGAAAAAAGATATTATTTTATCAGAACGTTTATTAAAAATTAACTAATTGATTTTTTTTTTTTTAGGAGAGAACATAACACTTTAAAATACTGTCAATAACTCTCTCTTCAATCCGCACCTCATGTCTGAGGATGGTGATCACGTCCAACTCTAGGCATGGCTCGTTGTGCACAATCTATTTCCATCTGGAATGATCTTGTGCTGTTATGTAGGCATTAATCAGTGACAGTTCTGGTAATTCAATGACCAAGCCACCCCATCTTATTGGTTGACGTCCACACGAACTTGTCCCTTCAACACTTCCCACGAATATGTTTTTTTCCAAACTATAAGAGTTCCTTCTGGAAATTTGTCGAAAGAACTCCAAGATTCTTTTCTCATTCGTAAACATGAAGTATTTCTTTTATGTCTAGTCCCTGGTGTATATACGTGCATATATGTGTACATGTGGACATGTGTATATATGTGTACGTCTGACTTATCACGAGATCCGCAGAATACGCTGCAAACACCACATTTCGAAAATTTAGATTTTTTTATTTTCAGATTTTCGCATTTTCTAAGGCCAAGGTGAGAAAACCAAGGCTTTCACCGGTCTCTTTTTGGTGTTCATGGTTGTACTGCAATTCTCCTAAATCTTCACCCGCAGACTCATAGCACCTTTGGCAATACCACAGTACTTAATAAAACAACATGTTAAAAACAAATTCAGGGCCTATTTGGTTTAATTATAGGACCGAAAAACATAAAACAATAAAACAAAAACAAATAAACAAAAATACTTATGCAGGAAGGGCGGCTTTAGCATTCGCTGCTGCAATGACAAAAAAAAAATTTCACTCAAATTGTTAGTTAAATTAATTTTTTTATTTATTTGGTCACTTTATAAAGCGCTTTTAAGGTTTTATATTACGCAAATAGTGCTACGTATGTTATCCATAAGAATAATTACAAATAAATTTTATAAAAAGTTTTGATTACCACATTGAAATATTCTTTTTTTCTTCTTACTATATTATTTGTAGCGTAAATTGAATATCAATGTGACATAAATTCCAAAGATAATACTCTTTTGTCGTATCACGATTTGTTTGTTTCCTGTTGCAAAATAAATTGAAGGTAAATAACTTAAATTGAAATTAGACCAAAACATAAACATTTGAGTAATTCATTTGATATTTATTTTAAAAAAGCGAAATAAATAAACAAATTCAACAAATTTAAAGACATCGTACATTCAACTTGCGATAAATTTGTTGCATTTCAATGGTTTGATCGATATCTCAGAATTTATCTTAATGTTCAGCGCTCAGATAAATGCATTTTTGCGAAGCTGTGATAATCTTGATTTAGAGGTGATAAGCGCAAAGTGTTGAAATCTGACAATGCTACCCCTCGCATTAACAAATGGAATTTGCCCGGAGAGATAATTCAAACATAAATATAGAGTTATTAGAGGCATTTTGTAAGAAAATTTTGCCAAATTGATTTTGATTCCTTTAAATAGATCGATAGTAATATTTCAGAGTACCTAATTGCAACATTAAAATTCAGATCTTTTGTGCATTCTCTCATTTGATATTCGAATTCATATTCAGTTTACTTTTTGTATTCCCTGTGTAATGTTTTTTTTTATGTTATCACGATTATAAAATTAAGGAAATGAATAAATTAACTGCCTGAACAAATTTCGCATCCTCAAATTACTTAAATAATTCATAGATAAGCGCTGAATCGGCAAATTATTACGAATAAATAAAAGAAGAAGTCGTATTCTTTAGAATCAAAGTAGGTACATGAAAAAAATATTACAAAATAATAAATATTATTTAAAATAGAAAAAAACCAATTTCTAAGTTAAATTATGTTTAATGTTCTGCTTATTTAGTTAAGTCCTAATTATTTTTATTAATCATAATTTTAAATTTTTAAGTCATAATAATGTAAACTGTTTAACGTGGAAACAGAAAGACAAGATACTAAAAAAAGAGACTAAATGTGTACTTCATATTTATTTATTTTACAGAAAAAAACAGTCAACAATGATGTATTACCTAAAAAAAGATACGATTTAAAGACAGACCAGCGAAGCTTCTAAATTAAAATCAAATATGTTTAATTGTGGTAGAGCAAAGGGGTGTGTTTGTGTGTATTGTGTTAAAGTAAGTGTTGAGGTTTGTGTAAGCATGAGCATCATTAAATAGCAAGTTAAGGCGTATCGCAGCCAGAAAGAAAGAGTCTTAATTTATTTTTAAATAAATTAAGGGGCATGTTAAATATATTTATATTTGAAAAAAAGCATTATTGTTTGATCAAAACGAAAGAGTGTTGGACATAGTAAGTGTCACAGACTTTATAATTTACATTTCGCACCTCGCTCGGTTGTAAAACCGTAGTATGGGAGATTAAAGATTTCGCTTTGCTTGGATAACTGGGTTTTTTTTTTTTTTTTTGGATTACTTTAAACTTATTTTCCTTTTAAGCTTTTCAGCTTGTAAAAAATGTGATTGTTTTGTATTTAAACCTCGAAAATTAGCTGTTCTTTGGGTTTTACACTCACGGTTCAATTTATGGATTTTATATTTAAAAAATCAGAGCAGTAATTGTGTAATTTTTCGATAATACATAAATACCATTTTTATAAAGTCGTCATAAAAATCATTTACTGATATACCGGAACCTTTTTTATACGGTTACAAAATAACACGGTATATTAAAAAAACAAAATACATTTTCTAACATTCATTTAACAATGCATTATGGTAATTTAATGAAACTATTTGTTTTTTCAATTCCTCCATTGCTATTTTACTTACTAGGCTAAAAAGTAAGCGCAAAGAAAGGGTTATAGTAAAAAAATCGTGAAATATATATATATTTTTTATATTATGGTTAAATAAATAACCAACATTTTCATTTGTTTCAAATGCCCAATTTATTTTTAACAAGGAAATTTATGATTTTTTACCCGTGTAAAAAAAGGTTCGCTTGTATATAAAATTGGATACAAAATTGAAACTATGATTAAAAATGATTACTATAAATATAACATATTGTGTACTGTGACAGATTGAAGGTACAATAAAGAAATTATTGTTATTGAAAAAAAGCAATAAGTATGATTCTTTAACATGGATTTTTTAAACACAAATAAACATTATATGGATGCCTGCCTTAATTTTTCCTTTAAAACTCCACAGTGCTCTATAGATATGTTTAATTAAACAGCAGGGTGCTGCTCCCCTGTTTGGGTCCAGTAACAAGGAACGGCTTCTTCGATCTGCGTTATAATGGCTACTTATTGGGAACTCAGCTAAGAGTGATGTGATTGTAATTAGAAATAAAATTAATGATTCTTTAGTCAGGAGCATGTTGTTACCCATACTAGACTTCGTATTATATTGAGTGAGTATCCAATGCGCAATTATTATGAGGCGGCAGACAGATTTTTGAGTTTTGACAGACTATTATATCGTAATTATTTATAGTGTGATTATTATTATAAAATGATCCATCTTTAATTTTCTTAACAAAAGATAGCTCGCGTTTCTTTTAAAATTTGATTAGTCTTAAAAGTTAAATCTCAATATCCACTTAAAGTCTGTGATGAAAAATATGCGTATGCGTCCTTTTGAAAATTATAATTGGTATTCATGTTTTGATTTTCATTAATTAGGATCTTGGAATTTATGGGGTGTTAACATAAGTTGGGTCCTTTTTTTTACAAATTTAAAAATGATCACCAAAAGTAAAACAAAATGGTCAACGTTATACTCCATCCGAAAAAAAAATTCTACAAGATTTTATTTGTTTTTATATTACTTGAATGATTTAAAAAAAAATTAAAACCTTCAGAATGAAATGTTAAATTTTTATGAATAATTGAATTATTTATTGTAAAATAATGAATAAGAATAAATTATTAACAAGTTCGTTGTATTTTTTATTTGTTGTGTCTTCTTGTTTTCATCATTTAGAAAAAAACGAACACAACTTATGTCAATATCCAAAACATAGGTATAATCACTTGTTTGTATTTTTTGTATATATGCATAAAAAACCTATTTATGTTTATAGTGATGTAGACTTAATGATGAAATCAGGCGAGAGT
The DNA here is from genome assembly GCF_059751315.1 of Micrasema longulum. Lineage (NCBI taxonomy): Eukaryota > Metazoa > Arthropoda > Insecta > Trichoptera > Brachycentridae > Micrasema > Micrasema longulum. The sequence continues at coordinate 196,474 of NW_028279488.1, read as the reverse complement.
GTAAATCTGAGACAAGTATAATTGATAAGATTAAGAAAGGGTCTCTGAGATGGTTTGATCGCGTAGAACGAATGGACGACGGTAGAATGGTAAAACAAGTACATATGGCGAAAATGAACGGCAACGTTAGACGAGGACGACCAAGGAAGACGTGGCATGATCAGATAAACCAAAATCTTAAGTCTGGTCATGTCAAAAGCAGACAGAACCGAAGGGCATGTATGACAAGGTGTATGAATGTGGAAGAGGCTAGGATTGTATGCCAGGATAGACGTGTGTGGCGGTCCATTCTCTCTGCCTAACCCTACGGGGAAATGGCGTGATGGTAGTAGTAGTAGTAGTAGTTGACTTATTGGAATAAAAAGCTTGTATCCCCATTTTATTACGGTTACCGGATTTTATATTGAAGCAGTTTGAGCTTACTGCTGGATTTATTTAATGCTTATTTTCAATTGAATTCTGTTTTTTTATTTGTTTATTGATACATCTTAAATAACAATATTTTAGATATATATATATCGTGGGAATACAAGAAAAATTGACCAAGTGACAAAATCAATAATGTTCAGGGGAGCCATTTTAGTGTTTTTCTAGAGTTCAATTGTTTCACCAAGATCAGGTTTTACAAGTAGGCGGTTAGTAATTTGACATTATATGCACGGCACTTTTCATTTTAATGTAAGGTATAAAGGTATTAAAAAAACACTTACTTTTGTATAAAAATAAAAAAAAACTTTAGTCAATTTTACTTGTAAAATTTGACATGAAATTTAGCAGATAATCATTTTTTTCGTTCATTGAGGGAGGTAGTATTTTATTTTATAACTATAAACTATGTTCTTGGGATTTTTTATTTCAATAATCCATTTTTACAATATTTATGCAGGTTTAATAAACACAGAAATACAAAATAAATGAAAAAGAACAAATAATTAAGAAGTGTTAAGTAATAATCTAAATAAGTAATTTTAGTAATGAACTTTTTATAAAAAAAACCGTATCTGTCAAATACAAAACGTATACTAACTTACTAACTACTGACTACTAACTCTCACTAACTCTTCACTGGGGACATCACTTACAAACAAAATTGACTGTTACTTGGTCAATTTTTTGTATCTTAAATTTACTAATAAAAGTGACGATGTGTGTTGGTCAGTTTTACTTGTCAAAAATCTGTGAACTTCTACCAAATGGTCACATATTTTACAAATTAATTTTTGTTCTGGAGTGTCGGATCGACTTGGCATTTTTACCAGTCAAGCATTATGCTAATATGATGTCAAAAAGTCAATAATCTAAATTTCATCATTTTTGCAAACGGTTACTTTTACTTGAATAACCACGATATAATTATCAGTACAGTAAAATAATAAAAAAGTCAATGAAAATTTCACAGAAAAAAGGGGCGGTAAATACATATAGAGAGAGGACTATGGCGTTTATGTGCGCTTACACGCATATTAAATAGACTGCCGGATGAAAGAAATAAAGGTGAAATTAATAAAAATAAAGCTTAAGTTGTTTTAAAAATTATATATGGGGAACTTGAATAAGTTCTCGCTGTTAGTTTGTGGTTTGATGTCTCTCGGTTTTAATTCGAAAGCCACCCAATTTATTTGCTTTTTAAAAAATCCTTAAACTTTAAAACATTTGATAACTGTTTTGTGATCAACTCCTAATAATTTTTCGATTCTTAAATTTTGAGTCTGAGAAGGGTCTTTATTGAGTAATACTTTAAATTCTTCGCTATCAAACTTTTTCGGGGCGCCAGAGCATTTTTTATCTTTAACTTCAAAATTATTATGTCCAAATCGTCGAAACCAATACTTGCACGTTGTTTCTGATAGAGCATGGTTGCCATAAGTCTCCACAAGAGTTTTATGTGCTTCAGCCACAGATTTTTTTTGAAAAAAGTAATCCAGTAAAATTCCCCGCAAATACTAACTTTTTGGCACAAAATGACATATTTAACCTGAAAAAATATGTTGTTTACACTTTGACGTAATAACATATACTGTCATTTAAAACCTAATAGTGGAGCTGTACGATGAGGTCAGCTGTATTATTGCCTAACGTAAAAAGCTAAGAACACTGTATGTCGGGAAACAGCAAAAAAATATTAAAGTCCCTATTATGCGCTTATTACGCTTTTAATGCCTATATGCGCTTTTAATGCCCATCCTGGGACAGTGATATATTATAATGTCTATCTACGAGACGAATAAATTTACCTCCACTGAAATCAATAATACTTGCCTGGGGTTTTGGATCTATTGAACATGAAGATCCGTATACTCCACCAACTTGCGGTTTTATTTTAAACCGCTCTTGCGGTTGAAGAAAACACTTTTATTTCGCGTATTTCGTACGAAAATTGTTTTCTTTAAAAGTGTTTTCTACAGCCACGAGAGCGTTTGGAATATCACACATGACAAAAAAATACTTTAAAAAGCCTAAGTTCACTGCTAAGTGGAAAAATTAAACCATAAATCTTTTATGTATATGTTTTGATCGACACTCTTGGTAAAAATACCGAGAAAACTTTTAAATAAAATTTTACGTTTATTTATTTGGATACTACTACTACTACTACTACTACTACTACTACTACCATCACTCCATTTCCCCGTAGGGGTAGGCAGAGAGAATGGACCGCCACACACGTCTATCCTGGCATACAATCCGAGCCTCTTCCACATTCATACTTCTTGTCATACATGCCCTTCGGTTCTGTCTGCTTTTCACATGACCAGACTTAAGATTTTGGTTTATCTGATCATGCCACGTCTTAATTGGTCGCCCTTGTCTAACGTTGCCGTTCATTTTCGCCATATGTACTTGTTTTACCATTCTTTCGTCGTCCATTCGTTCTACTTGATCAAACCATCTCAGAGACCCTTTCTTAATCTTATCAATTATACTTGTCTCAGATTTACACTCTCGCCTAATTTATTTGGCCAACGATTATATTTTAGCCTAAGAAGGCGTCTTTAGAACTGGTAAATAGTTGACCAAAATTTCAACCATTTGAATATTTTTAACAAGACTTTTGGGAGATGAGATAACATGCAAGTAATTTTGATAGTTTTTGTTGATATTTAGGGACAAACAACAAATAATTACAACTAGCTTGCAAAAAAACATTTTCACATAAGAAAGTTTGTTGTTGGACTGAGATTAAGATTAAGCAAAACGCTAGGTGGTCAAATAAAAAAAGTTAAAATTAACCAAGAAATTTTATTATTTTTTTATCAAAATCATTAACTTTAAAGTTGTGCTTTAAAAACAATTATTCTATTAATCAAACCCCTGTCCGCATCATATGGTGCATAAGGCACTGTATTGATTCACTAAATGCAGCGTAAACCGATAATTTATTTATTAAAGGTAAGGTGTTTCAAATGCCAGTCCAGGAACATGAAACAGCAGTGGAAAACCACATTTTTAATCAGTTTCATTTAAAAAATTCGCAGGAAATTTTCTTATTCTGAATTATAACTTGAAAATAATCATTGAGTAGAAAACACTCGTCAAGGATTCTGATTATATTTCTAACACAGAACTGGATTCTTAATCCGACAGGACAAAGAAAAAAAACAACAGTTTTTGAATCGTTGTATTAAATATGTTTCGAATGCGATACGATTTTTTTTATTGTTTTCGTTTTAAATAAATAAATATACCTATCGTTTGAGCAACTCCACGAGTTAAACTGAAATGTTTACAATTCTGCTTGAACAACGCACGAGCAAACGCGGTGCAGCGATAGTCACAATAATAATGTGCAAGTCATAAGTTCTCTATTAGCAGCCTGCTGGTTAGGGCTTCGTGGGGCTCCACGGGGCCCCGACCCCATTTGGGGCTTCATTGTGTTAACTCTCAGTTACCTTTAGCTTCGGTGTTAATTTGTATTTTATAATAAACATTTTACTCCTACCCATTAACTATAAACCGTCCGAGATTCCCAATTCAATACTAGCAAAATCACATAACCAGTTTGTTGAATCGCAGTTAACTTTGATCCGCAGTTTTATTTGTCCGCGGGAGCCCCGGTAACGTCTTTTGTTTGAAAAGTGCGGGAGATTTTATCTGCGCCTGCGCCTCGACCATTTGGACCGATTTTAATATTGAAGAGATAAAATTAATTAATTTCATACCGGCTGCGACTGCTCGAACGGGGGTATTATTGAAATTTAATGAAATCAGAATCACTAAAACACCTTCGCTATATAAAAATATTAATCATTATAAAAAGCCCGAATAATCACCGTGTTTTGAGGTAATTTAAATTTTATCATCATCATTCCATTTTCGCACCTAACAGTACAGAGGGCACTACATTAGTAAACAGATTGCAGCGTATCTTGAACATATTTTTGTTAAATGAAGGTAAGATGATCAGTCTTACGTTTCAAGTGCCAGTCCAGGGACAATTAGGCAAATGCGCTGGCCACTACACCCCGAGGCCGACAGTTATTTTTATTTTAAGTATTTATATATTGTATACTGAAGCATCAGTACCTATATCAACAAAGGTATTTTTATTGTGAAAATAAAAACAAAAATACTTCTTTGTTGAAAATTGGAAAATAATTATTTAATAATACTTAGGAATCATTTTTTTCTTATTTTTAGAGGTGCAAGGCTGTACTGTACAAGCTACTGACGTCTCTGTGACCTGTGAAAATTTATTGTAACGGGTCAAGTATCGGGCTATTAGATAGAAAGCGAGCTCTTTAACATTCTCCCTAGGATTTTTAAAATGTAAATCACCACATTTGTGTAAAGGTGTTTCCCCATTTGCACTGCAGAACCTACATCTAGGAATTTAGGAAAGCTTCATTCAAGCAAGGTGTTTTTTCAATCTGCAGTGCCCTGAGTGGACTCTAGTGATAACCCTAGCTTTATTGGATTGTATGTAAGGTTATACATAAGAATCTTCATATAGTTTTTAAAAAGGCCACGAATTTCAAACTGAATAAAATTTTTCAAAAATATTAATCAATATCTATAAATGCGAATAGACTTCAAACTTTTTAAGAGATATTACTAACTTCAAATTTATTTATTCATTATTCTCTTTCCGCACTTGATGTTGCAAAGGCTACAGCATTGGTACTTTAACAGAAGCGTGTTTTGATATTTTTTTATTCATAAAGGTACGATAATCAGTTAAACGCTTTAGGTGCCAGTCTATGAAATATTCCAGTGTAAAAAAAAAAAAAATATTTTAAAAATTGTCGACAATGCCGGGATTTGAACCTAAAATTACTTGAATGGTAGGCAAACGCGCCGATCATAAGATCACGAGGTGAACAAAATACTAAACATATATTTTTTTAAAAGCAGCTATTCGTTGTGAATGCAGTTAGTAGGTAGAATTCCATAAATGAAATAACTTAATAAAAAATATATATTGGAAAGATTAAGGTTAAAATTCAACATTTATTTACTAACCGGTTAAGTGCCAGGAGCGCGTTGACGCGCTCTCCGTTTCCGTGCTCGTAGACCCGGTCATGCAAAAATGACCCGTAAAGACGCTTGCCTTTGTACGCGCTTTACGCATCGATATCAAGTACGCCGAACAATTTTATATTTTCGACACTTGGAAACATCTGTAAGAAACTTAATGAAACACTAAAACACGAGTGATTATTAAAATTATCGACACGACAGCGGTTCTAATGAGAATTTCTAAAAAGCAGCTTACTGGGAACTGCCATAGCAATACCGAGCGGCAAAAAAAAGGTTAATATATGCACAAAAGTATGTAATGTGAAGCATAAGAATCACAATGTTAATATTAAAGCTAGTTTGATAATGTTGTTAAAAGACGAATTGCGTCACATTTATTTATTCATATTTTTTGCATTATAAACTATGATTAACAATAAAAACAATGTGACCTCACTGGTAACTCGTATGAAAGACACTTAACAGTATAAATTTTAAAAATATTTTTAAATGTGAGAATAAACAAAGAGGACTTCATAAACATAGATAATGAACAAAATTTTCAGGCAATTTCAAACACTACGCATTTATGTTTTTGTAAGTTTATGTACAACTTTATTATGTATATTACAAACGCGCAATGAAAGAACAAAAACATAACATATGCTATACATTTGTGGAGCAGTTGATTCAATATTGGTTTAGGAGAATGAGACAATCCATTTTACTTCTACTCAGCTCTACTATCCATTTTTTTATAGCCTTTTTGAACATTTTTTCATTACTAATTTCTTGAATAGATATTGGAAATAGGTTATAGATTTTAATAGAATGATACTCAAAACTCCTTTGTCTGAAAGTGATATTTATTTGTATTCGTTTAAGTTGTCCTACATTATTAGTATACTCTCAAACATATATTAATAAATGAATACCGAGTTGAATGCAGTGAAATTTTATTTTCAATACCCTACTAATAATTTAAAGGGACTGTCATTTATTTTAAAAACGCTTAAACAAAAATAATAAACAAATAAATACGTCTGGACGATTGACCAAAACAGGGTGCAGACGCAATGTATCTGAACAAGATTTAAAAAAAAAGTTGTTTTGTTTTACCTTCAAGTTCATTTATAACTTTTATTTTTAAAACAGTGATCAAGGATCAAAGTCATCTTTACATTATTTGGTCCATGTTCACATCGTTATATGTCTCGTATCAGTGTCGGCGCTAATACTGCTAATCATCTCTAGAATCCCAACAATAGTTCTCCCATTGTGCTCCGCGTAGAAGCTCATCTAGTTAGACATCCCCCTCCGCACTTCCCGTGACGTCATGCAGACAGCAACTAGTCACCTGTCTCGTTACACCTTTGATTAATACCAAACCGATTGTGTTTCGGGTAGTCGAATTGCTATCCTCTACAACACTCCAGCAACTTAGCCACGATGATTAATGTTTTCGACAGATATTGAGATACGGCCCAGTGGCGTCAATTGAGATTTCGATTATTTATTATTTTTTATTGTTGAGTTCGTACAATATTTGTATTTCGATAATAAACTAAATTATTTTTTATATTTAAAGCGTGGACTTTATGGTCAAACATTTGAATTAATGATATTAATATTTTTAAATAACCGAAAACCGAATTTTCTATAATGTGAGTATGTCCAAATGCTTGCAGACTGGCTGGATTTTCTCCCTAGGGAGTTATTCATATTTAAATTTATTTCAACAGAGAAGGATACATTTTTGAGAAGAGAATATGGAAGACTAGGCATTTACAGGGTTTTACTTTACAAAAGTCAACAGATGGAAGAGTTGAGGAATTGTGGATGTTTAAACATGGTCAGAATGGTGAATGTTACACAGTGCGTAAAGTAGCCACTTAAACCAACCAATGACAGGTCATAAGCCCTGCAAACGAATTTTATATGTTTACCGGTTTCGAGACGTACCCTTGTCTTCTTCAGGTCATCTATACACCTTCACCATAGTTGTTGCATAAAAATATAAAACCAACATGCCATGTTTTTAGAAGGCATGCCATAGCAAAATGGCATGCTTTAAGTAGTTTTAAAAATGCTTTTACTTTCATTGAATAAATAATTGAGATGCGCTGCATTTGATACACAAATGCAGTGCCCATTGATAGTAATTAATAATAAAATAATTATATGTTAAAACATTCAACGGTATCCACTTATCACATTATTTTAGTTGCTTTCACTTAAACTGGACAATGACAGGTAGCCCTGTTTAATCCCGAAATTTCATAGTCCATTCCAAAAAGTATTTTCAATAAATTTCAATCTTAACTCCTTGGGGAATGAAATCCATTCAAGTATTTCACAAACATTTGGAAATACTTAAAACATCGTTTATTAAACTGGCATTGAAAGAAGTATAAAAAACGAAAAGTATTTCTAGGCATTGCCGAGAAGGTGAAATAATTCAGTCAGATGATTCTCACTCATATCAATAAAGAAAAGTCACCAAGTATTACAGTTGAGAAAATGTGGATGTTTGTAGTAAGGCAAAATTATTACTAATGTGTAAAATACTCAGTCAAACCAACCAACGTCAGGTCATAACCCATACTAATGCCCAGACATCCGTATTCCTTCTCAAAAAGATTTTCCCTATCTGTTGATTAAAATATTGCAAATTTATGCTGCTTTTAAAAAAATATTCTAAATGGATATTTTAAGTACTTTTCGGAAATTTTTCTACGCCAATGGTTCTCTTTACGAAAAAATCATCTAGCGCCAGTCATCCTTTAGATTGTTCTTCTGTTGTAACTATTACGAGTTAGCAGTTTCCAGCAGCTAGAAAGAAGGTGCAAGAATGCAGAGGAGGCTAGCGAGGTGTTGAGTTTAGAAGGACTACCGATTCGATACTGATTCGATCATGAGATATTGATTTGAATCGGGCGCTATGATAGCTGTGTGTCTTCTAAGAACCGATGGAAACATTTACTAACTTGTAAACATATAATGGTTTTCCAATGTGCCTCTGAAGCTACACTTGTACTTTAATGTCATGTGCATTAAAAATAGCGCACGAGTCGACGCGTTTAAAATTAATTGAAAAATGATAACTGTCGATACAGGTCAAAGTTAGAAGCGATAATAAATGAACGGTACACGGAAAAAACGGGGAAATATAATGAATTTTACAGAAAAGGAAGAAAAAAAAATTTTTTTTTATTGAAATTTTTCATTGATAAATCCTTACGAGTTACATACATTTTTAAAAAATCCTTTTAAAATTCACATTCTACTGTTAATAATAATATTTTAAACATCTTTTGTAAATGTTGTCTGAGTCTTTTGTTTAGTTTTGTCTAGTAGTTTATTGTATAATTTCAAACGATGGTTTATTAGTCTCGATTGTCCTTTTCTCGTTTAAGAAGGTTGTTTATGATATTTTTCTGATATTCTCGTATTGTGTTCATGTTAACTACAATTTTTTTCAAGTTTTGATTATTCGTCTACAATTACATCAGTGACTAATTTATGAATAAATTTTAAGGATTCTAGTTTAAAGAGTTCAGTTACATTTAAGTGTTTAGTTTGTTTAAAAAGTTCTTTAGTTTCTTTTAGATAGGGTAGGTCATATACTAACTTTAATATTTTATTTGGCCGTCTTTGTAGTCTGTTTATGTCATTTTGATTTCATGTTCCTCATAGTAGTTGCATATAACATATTTTAGTTTTTACATAGGCTTCATACATTTTTTCCTTTTTTGGAACAAAGTTTTTGATTAAAAAAAAAGACTCGATAATGTCGGTAATTAAATTGTTGATATAAATTGTCCATATCAATTGTCTATCTATTGTTAGTCCTAAGTATTTAACATGTTCAATTTCAGTTAGTCATTCATTATTTTTGTAAGCATCTACTTTATGACATTTTTTTCTAGATTCAATATGGATAATATTGCTTTTTTTTCATTAAGTGTAAGTAAGTTTGTGTTTGTCCATTAAGTCAACATAGTAAGGTCTTTGTTTATGTCATTGTTTGTTAATACGTCTGTTTGATTTTTATAGAATAGTCCAATGTTGTCGGATACTTAATAATTTTTCCTTTGAAATATATAAAATATATAATAGTCGACCCAAAATAGATCCTTGTGGGACTCCGAAATTAACTGTTAGTATTTAACTTTTTTTTCATTTACAAAGGTTGCTTCCGATTTGTTAAGTATGATTTCAATAGTTTGCATTCTTGAGCTATTACTGCTATATCATTTATTTTTTTATCATGGTCTCAATATGTACCGTATCAAAAGCTTTTTTAAAATCTAAATAAAATCCCTATTTGCGGGAAGATGTATGATTTTGACGCGTTTAATGATTCAGTTCTCCATTATACACGGAAGCTGGGTCTTATTGACGTTATGGGACCAGTTGCATAAGAAAAAGTTAATTTAATAATGTGTAAAGTTAAAAAATAGTTGCATAAATGCCCAAACTGAGTTGTTTTATTTGACTTTTTTGTGCAAATTCTTTTGTCCGTTTTGATGAAAATACAACAATTTTATAACTTTCATTTTTATTTGATCGACTTTTTTCAAATATACTCTCATATTATATACACCACTTTTTACCCTTATCACTACATATACCTACCGACCATACAGCAAACTCACAAAACAATAACAACGCTACCACAAATAAAATCAAATGTAAATCCCAATACCCATTACATTTTGTTTTTTTGTGTAGAAATTAACATTTTATGTTGTGTTGTGTGAGTAATTTTTTCTGTGTTTTAAAACCAACAAAGAGCTGTGTGCACTACAATAAATAAAAATAAATTTATGACAATTGAAAATATTTACTTACTTTTCACTTTTGTGACCACGAGAAGAAATACAACACAATAAAGTATCGTCATAATTAACGACAGAGGCACTCAATTATCAATAATATTATTAATTATAATCACAACCTTGAAAAATAAATTATTGTCGCTTGGGGCAAAATTATTAGTTACAATAGACTCCAGCCGGCTTATTCTGTCACAATTACAGGAAAAGAATGGCTTAAAAGATTTACGATGCGATCGTTGATAGATGTAGAAAACGAGACACACCCAGAAAAACATTGTATGACCAAATCTTACAAATACTTGAAGATGGACCTATTAAAGGCGGAATAATCAGTGGGCGTGCTGAATCGAGATCTGTATGCGAAGACACAGTGATATGGTATTCAATCCTCTCTACCTACCCTTTCGAGGCAACAGCGTAATGGTTTGTTTGTTTTTTTTTATTTAGGCACCTTAAGTGCTCTTTTACTCAAACAATAAAGCTTAATTTAGTTTTTTCAATGTAAATTGAATTGTAATCATAACGATTTCATTAGTAAATGCCTGATTTATTATATTTATATAAGTTGTTTTATATATGTATTGCACCATAATAAATTTTACAAAGTTAGTGCTTCAAATAATACAACCTTTGGTTAAAGAAGATTGGCCTACTACTCGGTTAAAGTGTACAATCTACTTCCATTATCCATAAGGACAATTAGTAAGTACTCACAATATAAAATGCTATTTAGAAGTGGATAGTGGAGATGGGTTGCGCACGGATCAATGAGTTGTTCAAGCCAAATAGGTAAAATGTGTGTACTGTTTATGAATTTCGTTCTATATAAATTGGTTATGTTTTTTATGAATATTTTAGTTTATATTGTTTATTATTTTAATGATATTTACGTAATTTAGATTAATAACGATTTTTTAAAAATTATTATTATGTTAACTTTGTTAAACAACTAATTTAAGGCATGTTTTACATTTGGTAAAATGTTTCCCTCGGCACGGGACACCCAAGTAAGGGAACATTATTCTGTATGAAAAAAGAATACAAACAATGTAAAAGAATATTTTTTTTTTCTTTTTTTTTCTTTTTTAAATTCTAAACAATTTTTTTCATTCCCACCAAACTACAAAATCAGTTTTTTTACAGGGAATAAATAAATGAAATATAAAGTGTGTACTTACAATCATTTGTAATGGATGAGATGAGAATAAAATAATGATATTTCTCAAAAGTTGAATGGTCAGGCGCTCATAATAAGGTGATAGTTAATCTCTCGATCATAGTAAATTACATTGATTTAGTTTATTGGATCGCGTTCTCTCGGTTTTATTACGGTTTACTTTTAAAGTCCACAAATCGAAGGATAACAAACTCGCCTCTCGATTAAGAAGTTAGACTAACTGATTTAACATCCGTGGGCTTAAGTGCCCAATAAAATACAGCTCTGTGGGAATACTCACGTAGTTGGACATTTCATTTTACATTTCAGATAGAAATTTCAGCGCGTCAATAAAAGGTAACAATAATATTATCAATGATTTGAGTGCTGAAAAAGTAAATTAAACTTATCATAAAATACTTTGTTTCCATAATTAATTTTCAAAGCATTAACTATGTCGGACATTTTACGACGAAATGCCGGGAAATAGTTTATTGTACCCGTTAACTGTTAAATGTAATATTTACTAACTTATTAAAAATAAATATTAACATCCTCATGATTAACCTCAATGTTTCAATTTTGGGGGCCATTTATAACGAATTGGACCTATGATCTATGAGTCTGCGACACTATCCTCGGGACCAAAATCAGTTTTTTTTTTACAACGTATTATCACCGGTAGCAAAAAGTACAAAAGATGAAAAATATTATTTTTTTAATTACTGACTGCTTTCTGAGCTACTATGTGCTTATTTATCAAGGTGTAATTTACAGATGAATATAATCTGAACATTTTGTTAATTATCTCTATATTGTATTTTTGGTCTTCTTTGTATATTCTTACACGTAAAAAAAATGAAAATATTGTTCAGTGTCCCCGGCACGGGTAACTTCAGTGAGTTAATATTCTTTTCATTTTTAATGATTGTTTTTGATATTTTTAAAAAAAAATTAATAAATGAATGAATCCTATTTTATAATTTTAACATTGCCAACCTAAATCCACCATTTTTTTCAGAAAACCTTGGTTATGGTTTTTTGCATTAAAATTCTTTATTTATGTAGGTATTCCTTAAAAAGGCAGTTTTTTTTTTTTTTTTTAAATCAGGTTTCTTCTTTTTCCACTCGTTAAATTTTGTTTTGGGGATTCAATGTGAATCTTATGTTAAATTACGTTATTAAGATTCAAATTACTTTCAGGGTGGACACTGCAACCACTAGAAATCATACTATAATATTGTTAATTCATAATTAGACATAAAATTCTTTAACTTGAAAGTTTTTTGTTGATGGTGAAAAAATCACTAGGTTTTTCCTCTGAGCTTGAACAGGTAGGCCACTTAAAGCGAGAATTCCCATGGGACGGGCGACAGCCCCGGTCAGCCGTAAATTACAGTTTTACTATCGGAATAAATGGCCGATACTTTTGTTTCAGACTGTCAATATTGACACAAGTCCTGACACCGCGTTTGGAGTTACTCCGCCCGTTCGCGTCCCTAATGTCTTCATCCGCGTGATTCTCTAATTTATAGCTTCCTCTTACTATATTTCAAACGACTCTCCTCTTAATATTGGAATTCAATTATAACGTGTGACTTGCATAGTGTCATCGTAAAAATAGGTACACCTGTTTTACTACGAGAATCTATTTTTATAAAACTTTTGGCGAGTTTTTTTTTGGATCTATTGTAGTGGTGAGAAAAAAGTGAATGTTTTTGGTGTAAACATGATTATATTAAATAAAATACATTTTTTTTAATATTGAAAATAAAATAAAATTTTATATTAAACATAAAATATTATTTTGACTGTTTTGTTTAAAACAAACATACTACGGCTGCGCGGCTCTTTGTACAAAAATTTGTCGTGCAGCGTTGGCAAAGTGCAGCGACGCTGTGGTGCATTTTGAGCTTAAGTCTAAAATTGTTTTTATTTGGAGATTTGAAAAATTCAGATGTTATATTTTTTTTTACTTTCTTTACGATTTACAAGTAATGTAGCTTGTTTACAAAAAGATTTAAAAAATAGAGCGGGGACAGTCTATTTTTTGCTTTATGCGTGCGCAACAATAAATTATCATATAAATTATTTAAATTTGCGTGGTTACACAAGCAAAAAATGTGTGTTTACTTGGTTCGCCAGCAAGCACGTTAGCATAGGCTTGTTAAGAATTCGGAAAGAGCACTGGAATAAGTATTTAATTATTTCCTAAAACGTGGAATCCGCTGTTTTGTTTGCTTCTGAAAATTCGTTACAAAAATATATTAATTATTATCCTTCAGTTTTAACACAAAGCACAGTTATTAATTAGTCCTTTTCCGTCCTTTGTAAGTCTTGCGCCCGTTTAACATTCCTTTTCTCAGCCCTTATGATTTCGATTAACTCGATTATTATACTTTAACAGGTTTAGTATGACTTGCGAGAATAGGCGTCAAGTAATGCAGAGGTGATTAAATGATTGATTAATGACTGTGATATTTCGCACCAGTCTTCGTCCTGGGTCTAGCTTCTAGCCAACAATAAAGAGGGATGAGCAACCTTTCTATCTGAGAAACGTAAAAATATTATCATGCCTGTATTTAAGATTTTGACTCTTAAAAGACTGTGCTACAAAATTCCCTTACACGCGGCGATGTAATATTGTTTTACAACTAGCAAAAGCTAGAATATTTTGAAGTTCAGACATTAAAAAAAAACGTACATTTTAATAATTTATTTTCCATTAATTTCTTACAAAAACAGAAGATAGAGATATTTTATATATAATAAATTTTGAAAATTTACATTACAGGAATAGGTACTGGTACTGTAGTAAATTAGCACTTATTAAAATTACAACAATATTGAATTGTAACACCTTTTTTTTTCTCGGCAATGCACCTAAATTTGACTGATACTGATACGTGCATTAGAGTGGGCCGATGATGTATGAAGTTTTTTATTTTTTTAGACACCAAAGTGAAAGGGGTCAAAAAATTGCGTTTTGAATCACATTGAACGTAAAAGTTATTAAAAAAAATATTTCATACTTCTTTTGGCCCTCAACCGAGGTTTGAAGTGTCTGAACCTTTTTTAATTTATCTATATTGATAAAATTATTTTTTTGTTAGTAAAGATATAACTTAATCTCATTACAAATTCAAACACGTTTTACAACTACCGAAATGCAAAAAGTTTAAGCGCCTGGCTAATATTGACGAAAACAATGGTTCATTAAAACAATGCTACCCATTTATCACAAAACAAAGTGCAGCTCACGCCCTTAGACGCTTATTTAATAAGATTTAATGCACATTATAAAGTTTAATTGGATTGATTTTCTTACCTAAATACAAAATGACAGCCGGTTTAGCGCAAAAAATTGACTTTTTCGAAAACTTCAAGCTCTGGTTGAGAGCCAAAAGTAGTATCGAATATTTTTTTGAAATTTTTTTCATTCCTAATAATCCAAAAAGCAACTTTTAAAACCCCTTTGATTTCAAAATTCGGAAAAAAATAGTATCGGCCCACCCTAACGTACATGCCTTAATTTACCAAAATAAATTTACGAAAGAGTTGACGGTATTTAATTAGCGGGTCACAAGTTAACAACAACCTTAACAATTGGGCTGAATGATTGAATATTTTTAAAAATTTTATAGCACATTTCGTAATTAATTTTGATTTTGAGAATATATTCGTATCTAAAACGTTTGTTTTGTATTTTTTCAAATGTTCAACTATCATTCTATTGAGCATTGGACAATTCAGGGAAATAATATGCTTATCATAATTAAATTGTACATAAGTAGCTAACTCACTAGGTATAAGAAAATACCTGCTCAGAAGTATCTAGTACACAAGTAACAAATGTACAATTTTCTGATAATACAAATTAGTCTATCGTATATTCACGAAGACTGGACCGCTGTGCACGTGCAAACCGCGAGCCCACTGCGTGATATTGCATGATTGGCCAATTTCACACCACGCCAAAAATCTACACGGCATGATAAAATACAATACGGTGGATCGATATTTATTGTTTGACAATTATTTACTTAGTACGCCATGATACCGACTTATTTTCAGTTGATTTATTTTTGCAGGATTTTTACCTGAGAGTACTCGCTAAATTTAAATAATGATTTTGATAAAATTAACATTACAATCTGTTTTGTAAGGTCTGACTATATTATTTGAATCGGGTTGTAGTCCCGAAGTTAGTGTGCGGACTCACGAATCAGAGACCCAAGGATCGAACCCTCCTCCACTCGTACTTGATTTCCATTTTTTTATAGTGAGTTATTTACAACCCGTCGATAATGCTCACTAAAATTGAAATTGTTTGTCTAAATTATAAGAACACTAATATTTCTTTATTTTTTAAATAATGTATTGACCGAGGCGTTTTCATTAATATTTTTATTAAAATCATTAACTATGGAGTTTTATATATAATAAACGAAAATTATTAATAATCAAATTTAAATTGGTATTGAAGAATCTAAGAAATGTCAATTTACTATATTTTGACCGTGTCGTTTAGATTAAGATAATATAAGTAAAGGTATCACGCGGCTGGTTTGTTTGTTTGGAAATTCAAGTGATAATGTACCGACTTTAGTAATGTGTAATTAATGTTTCACAAGTATTTGAACTAAAATAACTATTTTTTAAAAAAATTTCAATCAAAGAGTTGAAAAAAAACAATACATAAATATAGAACAACACGATACAAGTACACAAATAATTCAAAGCAAGTTAAAAATGCTACTTTAATCATTGCTATCTTCAGAATCTTCAATTCAAGCACATGTTATCCAATGCCGCGATTATGAACGCTATCTTCATATGTACATATCGAGACGGTACACTTAACTTCTGTACTATCTATATCTACCTCGGTATGTTCTACCGACTTGTCATCTTGAAGTCATATAATCTAATCCAACCAATGAATGACCCTGAAAATTTAGTCCGCGTTCCTGACTTTTGATTTTAAAAAGGCTTCTGATATAAAAATTGCTCACTTCAAAATGTTTATAAACTTTAACGAATCCCAATTCAAGCAACAAATATTCGCTTAAACATGACTTTTGACAATTATCAAGTAGGTACGCTTAATTATCTACCCAGCGATTACAAAGCCGGCTCATTTAACGTCTCGATACGTTAACTCAGGAAGATAGTAAAACAGATGGAAAAAAAAAATTGTCTAAGTATAAGCTCTTGTATGTTATAGGGCAGAATCTAGCTACATTGTCTTTGCATTTAGACGTTCGATTTCAAAACTGTCAGTTCTGTCAGAATTCAATTAGAAATCGAATTTTTTTTATTTCTATCTCATATTTTTAATGGGATTTTAAGAAAAAAAGTGCTGACCTCAGAACGATTAAAAATGTATATAAATCGTAATTAAAGGAAAAATTGCGCGAGGCATTATTTTTTTATCACTTTTAATGAGTAGATATGCGTATCGAGAGGTACTAGACCCGTCGGTACAAACCGATGTACTTACATCAAAACTTGGTGGTGGGGCGATCGGTAGTGTATCTTCGTAATCACTCAGGAGAATTCTTTTTCAACTATGACGTCATGGTGAATGTATGACGCCCTTAGCTTCCCATTATAATCGCGGCCCCGGTTACCTATCCCTGCCCATAAAGAATAACATTTCTAGTGGTTACTAAACCTGTCAGTGCTTAGTATCTAACGCCTCGTCACCGGGGTAGTTATGTTCGAACAAAATAGGTTTTTACTATTAATTACAAATATATAACACTTAATATAATAACAACACATATGTACATACCTACTTGTGTTATAAATAACAATGCAACAAAATAAAAGGAGTTTCGATAGAATGTTATTCTTTTAAAAACTGAATTAATCTAAAAGAGGTTCTTATGAATTCTAGTCTTGGTTATTGTCTACCCCGTATTATTAAAAACATGTTCATATTAACATATTACAACAGACATGAAGATCATTTTACAGAAGGTTATTTAGAAGTCTAGGCATCCACAGGGCTTATGACCTGGCTGCTTTAATTGGCCACTTTACACACTGTGTAACATTCACCATTCTATTAACTAACATCTATTTGATAAACCACGTTATCTTAATTTTAATTATTATTTTTAAAAAACATACATTTTATTTTTTACCTAAGTTTACCACTTTCTTCATAAAAATGTTTTTTTAAAGTTGAAATAAAATTCTAAAATCTTCTTTGTTTAAATGCCAAAACCATCAATAGTCCCCATTATGCTCTTTTAAAATATACTTTTATGATCGAAACAATCATTATTTTACATTAAAAAAAATTTATAGATCGAAATTATCTCATTTGTTTCAAAAAGTATAATATTTTGGTAATAGCATAATCACACAACCTTGTTTACTGAACATTTTGTTTAATGTTTATGCTTTAAGGTACAGATATAATATATTTAATATGCAAACATAATTCAGGGTTATTTATTACACACCAGATAAAAGAATTCACATATACTACAGAAAAGTATGTTATATCAGATTTTATTTACCTTTTCCGGAAGACAATGGCAATGTTATCACCTAATTGAAAATAGTGAAATAATAATTTCTTTTTTTTGTTCAAGAAACCAATAGTTCCAGTTGTAAGTATTATTTAAGAATAAAAAAATATTATATGAAATTCTAAAAAATTATCTTTTAAGGTTTTTTTGAAAGAAATATCTGCGTCCTTGTAATTTACATAAACATTTCAATTTTAAAAACCATTTTTAAAATGTTGTAAGTAACTCATAATTAGAAAATGGAAATCAAGTTGGGGCAGAGTGGAGTTCGAAACTTGAACCTTTGATACGTTAGTCCGCGACACTAGCCATGGGACCACAACCCAATTCATGTATGTGATATAATTACGTAACGAAATGTCGAATTGTAAATTTAAATAAAAACCTGACTATCAAATATATTACTCGAATCTATTTGATAGTGATATCAATTAATACTATTTCTAAAAATAGTGTAAAGTAATTAAAAATAATATTTAAAATAATATGTTTTAAATAAGTTTTCTCACTATTTTGCATTGTATGAACTGATATTATGTATTGTCATAAAAATGTTTTCTTTTTATGCACCGCCCCAAATTAGATTTTTAAAAAACTTCTGGATGTTTAATGCCTTATGTTTTATTTATAATAATAAAAAATAATAGAAAACAAATAAAAGTCTGAACTAAGAAAAAAATCCTTAAATGGAAAAGGATTAGGATAAAGATGTATGTGAAAATTATAAATAAAAGTTAGAAAACATATCTGCATTGTCAGTTGTCAAAATTTTAACGCATTGCTTTTACTTCAAACAATATTTATATATTTTTTTAGATATATTTGAAGCAATAACTTTGTTTTTGTTCAATATAATAAAATAAATAAAAAATATATATTTTATCAATTATATATTTTTACCAACCGGTTTTACAGCTATACAAGCTTTTTTATCAAAGTATAGTTAAGCATACCTTGATCAAGAAGCTTGTGAAGCATTGAAACCGGTGGGTAAAAAAAAAAATAGTGATAAAAACAAAGTTATATTTATTTGTTTTATTAATATATATTTGAATCAAATTTCAATAAGAATAAAAATTTCACTGACTGATTTTGAAGAAAAATAAACATAAAATTACTGGCTACCGCACCCGTCTCACGAATCTATCTATTCTCCATGTACCAACAGTTCGCACTAACTATGCACAGAACTCTCTGATTTGCTTGGGGCGCAATTATAATGAATTTTGTTATAGCAAAGATATAGTTTACTGCAGTAAACCCACTTTCAAAATTAGAATTCAAAAACTCTTATTAAAAAAATTCTGTTGCCGTAGAATATTTTGTTTTTACATTATAAATTAAAGATTTTTTCTATTCACTTTTATCAAATACACACTCACCCTGTCCTTAAGCCCACCCTCACACCCATATGCACTCACGCACTCATTCAATACCTACCAAAACCACACTCCACTCACTTACCCACGCATCCTCAGACACAAAAACTCGCAGACATGCACTTATACATTTATTAATGTCGATCTGAACTGGATTTTTATAATTATATTTATGTGGAAAACTTATTAAGCTTTATTTTATGCTTTTTTAAAATGTTTTATTTATTTTTTTGTATTGCTGTTGTTTTTTTTAATAAACAAAATAAACCTTAAATAAAATTATATTAAAAAAATCATGCCAAATAATCCGATTTCCAATGTAAAAATAAGTAAATAATACTGAAAAATAATTATGATTGTATTTATGTTTTAAAACAAACTGCGTTTAGGCTTTATGACCCTTTTCAAACGAATTCAATTTAATGGTATAAAAGTGATTCTTTAATTTTAGTGCACAAAAGGGCAGATATCAGCAATCTACTATGGACAAAAGGGAATCGATAAGCTGGCGCTACGTTTGCTTCGCAAATTATTTATTTTCTTTTCAAAGTTTTTTTTCATCTTCTTTGATCCTTTTT
The DNA here is from genome assembly GCF_059751315.1 of Micrasema longulum. Classification (NCBI taxonomy): domain Eukaryota; kingdom Metazoa; phylum Arthropoda; class Insecta; order Trichoptera; family Brachycentridae; genus Micrasema; species Micrasema longulum. The sequence goes on along the minus strand of NW_028279488.1, from coordinate 176,518 downwards.
TTCCCCCACAAAAAGTTTGATAAAAAATCGTTGAAAGGAAACAGACGATTAAATGCTTTCTGAGGATTTATTGGTTTTTATGAATTGGCAATATTTGTGTTAGAAATTTATTTACTGTTTCTATTAATCTCATTATAAACGCCAGCGAGCTGACTTTTTCAAGCATTTTCATACAAGTAAGCGGATTGATTATGATAGAAATTGATTTATTGTTCTCTAGCTTTCAAACGCGATTATATATACGAGCAAATATTTTTTTTGGGTGTGTGTAAAAAAAAAAAAAAAAAAAATGTAGCATTTAATGAGAAAATAAGCATTGAACTGATAAACTCACTAGATTATTAAAAATGAAATTTATTAACGAAGGTTGTCAAAACTTATCAATTTTCAAAAACATTATGCTATTGATTACTTATAATTTTTTACCAATGTAATTGATTTATATCTATTTAAATTTTACTAAAACTATAACAGGGGCCACTAGTTGGTAGTTTCACCGACAACCATATCCCGGGCCCGGGGGTAATACTATTGAATTACACGGTAAAAATCATTGAAAAAAACAAACAAACAATCACGCATTTTGCCCCATGTGAGTAGGCAGAGGGGATAGACTCCCTTTTCAGTCTGTATTTGCATACAGACCCCGCTTTCTCTACATTTTCTCATTCACGCATGACTAATTTTCAAATATTTGTTGAATTTAGTCATGCAATGTCTTTTATGGTTTTCACCCTTTTCCAACATCCATCAACATTCACATCTCATGGCAGTTCTTCCGTTGTCCATTCGCTCTACATGTCCAAACTAAGGCAGCACTACTCGATTTTGTCGATAATGCTTGTCCCGGCCTTTTACTATGCACAGATCTCGACATTTGTGCACCATATCCTGTATAGTTTTACCAGACATTTGCATGATAGATCGCATTTCCACAGAACACTGCCTACTTTTATCCTTGTTTTATGAATTTTATTCTTTACTCCCATAATTGAACTGAAAATTTTGCTATCTGCGACAAACAATAATTACTATTGTGAATGTTTATTTAAGTGCACCGTTCTCCCTATTCCCGCAACTCGCCGTCCTTTCGATATTATTTTCAGTCTACCCATTTAAAGTAAGCATAATTATTGTTTTAAAAATACGGTATAGTTTTATTCCACTATTATTTATAATTCTTACCAGTGACCGGGTATCGTCATGACTGACATTGTCAGACTGGCGGGAGAGAGAGCAAATTTCTATGTTACACAGGATGGCCAAAGAAGTGACGTCCAAAGTTAAGGACAATTGATAAGAAGTGTGTAAACTAACAAAAAATAAGTGTACAAAATAAAATGGTGACACAAGTAGCAGTAAACACAAGGTGAGAATGACTGATGAATTTACCACCTCAGTATCTTTGAAGGCTGATTTCAGTGAATAATTGCCTGTTAAGTAATGTTTGTTTAAACTTTTACAAAAGCTTAGAGTCTAGCGCAATTTCAAAGTTATTAAAAAAATAAGGAATGACCTTTTTGGTTTTTCAATTTTACGTTAAAAGTCTCACTCTCTCGAACTTAAATTCTGCATTTAGGTCAAAACTTTTAAAGCTTTGAATGATGCCATGAAGCTGATTATTTTATGCGTGAAAGTACAATTTAAAAAAAAAAGAGTTACAAAAAAATAATTCGAAACCGATTCAAGCAAAAATTTTCAAAAATTCATTAAAAATAATAATTTGGAAACTACGCAAAATTGCGGAACATACATGGGGGTGATTCGAATACCATTTAATTTGAGGCATCTACATTTCACCTTTGAATGTCACTCTTCCGGCCACTCTGTATACATGCGCAAGCAGGGGTTGCATTTTTTTATAATTATATAAGTAAAATAGTTTAAATTTAAAAAATGTAAGTATAAAGTAAAATCAATTGTATGATTTTTTTCCAGATACTTACGCAAACTCCTCTACCTGGTTCAGAATATCTCCGATCAAAATGATCTCAGATTATTTAGTTACTTTTTTATTTTATTTATTTAAGATATTGACAGTAATATAGCAAATAAACATGTTCAAACGAATAAAATAAAACCAATAACAGATATCTACAAAAATAGATTATTCATAAAAAAGTAGGTATAGAATAAGAGTTTGTGTGTCTGTGAGAAAGGGGAAGAGGGTGGGTGAAAGTGTATGAGGGTATGTATCAGGGTGTAAACGTGAGGATAAGGATATGCGTATAATATATGAATATATATTCATTTTGTGTTTGAAAAATTAGGGTGAATAAGTTAGCATATGTAAACATTATAAATTTTTAAATAATATATTGTAAGAATAATTGTTAAATAGAGTAAAGAACGTAAATAAAAGTAAATAATTTGAAACATCAGCAAGCACTTTAAGACGAGCATTAAGTTTTAAATTTAGAGCTCGCGTTCTGAAATAAATTTTATTGCAATCGAAAGGGTCAATAGAAGGAAAGTTTGAATTATACTTTCTGGCGAAGCGAAGCTTTCATTACTTTCTGCTGTCTTAAAAATGTTAACTTAATTTATTATGACATTAAAATTTATTAGTTTTCAATCAGTTATCAAAAATATATACAACGAATACCATTACTTATAACTTATAATAACTTATAACATGTTTTGAGTTTTTCCAAATTTTTATGGACAAGGACTGGATTCAACCCACTACGGAGCTGTTTATATAGGTCATAAGCCCTGTGGATGCCTAGACTTCTGTATTCCTTTTTTTTAAATGTTCTTCATCTCTATTGTAATATGTTTACATTACTACGTATGCAATATATCATAATTTCCATCTCCGCACCTTATAGGGTATAGGGCACTTAATTTGTACACCAATCAGAACGTATCTTGATGTTTTTTTGTCACATGAAGATTTGTAGTCTTACGCTTCAGAAGACGATTTTAAATTCATATTTCATATGGTCAGTATCAGGAATCAAATTCCAGACCTTTCGCGTTATAAATCAATAAAAAAAACACACATAATAGGTATATTTATAAAAAAATATTTACGCTATAGGATCTGTAGATAAAAGGGTATAAAAATTATTTCTCACTTAAAAACACATTCATTTACAGTCATAAAGCACATTGTTCTTCAACAAATCGATTTCTCTAATTAAGGAAAACGCCAATGAACATAAAACCAACGAATTGGCAGATAAATGCAATGACCCTGTTCCAAATACCTTCTGATAACATGTAAAACCATCACGCGATTTTGGTATCGGATCAAAACCCTCATTTGACTTCGTCGAGGAAACCACGTCATAAAAAAGGGGAAAAATATAAGAAAAAATAAAAACTGTGAGTAGAAATTAATTAGCATTAAGAAACTTTAAATTTCTAGGGGGTTTTTTTAACGTACCTTGGTAACCTAAAAAAAAAACAAGTTGGACAGGATTGCAAGAACTAAGGACTTCCATTTATATAATTACAAAATAAAAATAATCAGTTGCAAAGTGTATCACGCTCGATGATTTAAAAAAAATAGGTGTCCATTAACTACCAATGACAAAACTAATTACGGACAGATACATTGGTAGTAAAATAAATACGTTACAATGTATTAAAAGGATCAAAAAGCAAACTGAGAACGTATCTCCTACTTTGAAATTCTTTTGATTACAAAAAACAAACATCTACAGAAAAAATTACAACCGAAATTTGAAGAAAATTTTATTGATGGGAGTGATATAAACAAAATATATTACACATTATTTGACACTTCAGAATGTGCCAATGGGTCAGAAAAGTGAATATATTCACAAATACATATGTACTAAGTATTAATTGTAAAAAAAAAAACAACATTACGTTTGCATTTTTTTGTTTGATTTATTGATGAAATACCCTTTTATTTTGGTGTTTAAAAGTTGCGTTCAATAATTTATTTTTTGGACTGTAAAAATCACGGTTTCTTTTTGAAACTATCAACAATTGGTGACTCTCATGGTGAAATTACTAACCCGGTCATAACCATGGTAGGTTCCGGATTCGATTCCAGATAAAAACGACTGTACTAATTATGGTTTTTACGAACCTAGGTATTTTGTTCTGTAATTCACCACTGTCACTGGGCTATGTAGTATAAAAAAAATATAAGTAAAACAATTAAAACAAAGCTTCTCGTCTCACACGAATAAATATATTTATTTATTTATTTATTTATTCACACTCTTTATCAAAATACAATTCCATATTCACTTCGCCCAGCTAACAAGGGTACATACCCCGTTCCAAGCTAGGCGATTACATTTTAATATATTATAATACTTAACAAATTAATATAGAGCACAGACAAACAAAATATAAACTTATTCGGATACACATTTTGATTCATATACATACAGACATACACATATATACACACATGTATATATAAATATACACATATAAACACATGTACATACACACACACGTACATACACCCATGCGCATACACGTACATACATTCATAAAAACATAGACAATTTATTTATGCGAAACTTCATGGTTGTCATCTATAAATATATATTTTTTAAATTATTCCTTATTTTTTTATATTTTATTTTTGACATCCAGTAAGGTTCTCCAATCCGTGGCATGCATCAACTTTTCTGACTCCCTACGACCAATGTCATGAAAGAGCTAGGTCAACACCTTCCGTAACTTGACAACACTCCCGTCTTTCCACGATTCTGGCAAAAGGTTGTGGACCTTTTTTCCTACGTTATAGTGTTGTCTCGATGCCAGAACAGTGTTGACCCCTTCACTTAGTATCAGATCCCTATATGGTACCCATTTTTATGACTGATGCCATAGAATAAGATTAATTTTATTAAATCAGTTATTGCTTTCAAATAAATTAAATTTGCTAGATATTTACTTGAAGAGGAATTGAAATTTCAAAAACAAGTTTATAGATTTCTCTTAAAAATATTTGTAAACATTTTTTAAATAAATAATATACAGGGTGTTTTTTAAGCCCTGTCACATCCGAAACCACGATTATCAGTATGGGCAAGAAGACATAAAAGCATATTTAAAAAAAATTTTAGAATGAAGAATTATTTTAAAAATAAAATATTAAAAAAAAAACTAATGGTTGCTTACTTCTACAGGGGAGAAGCAAGGGATGCGTGGCCGCGCGGTTGACGGTGTATCGGACTACCCCTTCTTCCTCCTTGTTTCACCCCTGCTGAAGTAAGCTACAATTTGTTTTCTTAAATATTCTATTTTTGTAAATTTTATTCGTTCTAAAAAAATATTTTAATGTGCCAATATGTCTTCTTACTCGTACTGATCATCGTGGTTTTGGATGTGATAGGTTTTAAAGAACACTCTTTACTTAAATAAAATATATATATATATATATTTTTAATAAATATTTGCGTTCTTATGTTTTACCCAAATATTTAATTTTGAGGGCCTTTTTTAACGAGTTGTAAATAACTCACTATTAGAAAATGGAATCAAGTTGGGGTGGAGTGGGATTCGAACCACGGACCTTTGGTCTGTGAGTCCGATATACTAGCCACAGGACCAAAACCCGATTTATGGTGTTAAATTACATAACTATCAAGCAATAGAATCGATGTCTAATACACTAAATTGCGTGTCAACATGGACAAAAGAGTATGGATTGCTAATAAACCCATCTAAAACACAAATTTTGTTTGCGGGTAGTCAAAAATTGTAGTAAACTAGACGTATCTTCACTTAATCCTTTTAATGTCAATGATACTAATATTCAATACAGGAAATCCGTAAAAAATCTAGGAGTACAAATGGATTAACATCTCTGCTGGCGAGCTCATACAAATGAATTAAGCCACAAAATTTTCAGTCTACACTCACTTTGAAGGTTGCAAAAATTTTTACCCATTAATAATAAATGCACCCTTGCACTAGAATTACGACTACCCATTCTAGATTACGCTTGATGACTGATTTAAGCTGTATCGATTTTTATTAAAATCTTGCGACATATATCTTTTTCTATAAAATACAACTATTCTTGAAATTATAAAAACTACTCCAATAAAAATTGCAACTAAATAAACTTGAACGACTTCAGATTACATGCATAAGTTAAATTTTTGGTCTTAGGAAATATGACCACATTTCTGATTATCGTAGCCAACTGAAATAGCTCAAAATTAGCCAACGGAGAGACTATCACTCCCTCTCACTTCTGTTCAATGTACTTTATAGTCCTTACGCTCCTATATACCTGCGTGAAAAATTTCAACGCTTATCAGTTCATGGTTTACCTCTTCGTTCTAATTTTCAAGGCACTCTTTTAATACCCATCTACAATTCCTCGTTCTTCTCTAGCTCGCATAGTGTCCATGCGGCTCGACTGTGGAATTATCTCCCATCTACCATCAAAGATGTTACTACATTATCTCTGTTTAAATCATCTCCTTTCTCTTCCTTAATCTCTCCTTCTTTCTTTCATCTTTCCTCTTTCCTCTTTTTTCCATTTTCCCATTCAGTAATAGTTTTGATTGAAGATAATTTGTTGCGTTTATTTCTATTTTTATATATCTTTAGCTTTTTAATCTTTTTTTTCTATTGAATATGTTCTGTAACTTGAATTATAAAAATAAAACTTTTATTTTATTGGTTGGTTGGAAGAAATTGCCATTTGGCAATAAGCCCGCCAGTGTACAAATAACATTATGTACAAAAAGTTAAATAAATAAATAACTAAATATTTTCTTTGTGCAAAGTCACCAAATATATTTAATCTACCTACCAGTTTCAAAACATGACTGTTCCTTTGTTAAGGCCTAAGATAAACACTTATAATTTTATTTCTTTCAAATAACAAGCTTAAACCATAAATGTATTAAATACTAACATAGTTAGCAGATGACGAAAAAAACAAGATAAATGTGTCAAACACGAATGACTTTTTTCGTAGTGTCATTTTATTAATTCTGATTATTGTTTTTGTTTTTTATTGTAGTTTTCTTTGGTGGAAGAAAGTTAAAGTCTTCTTAATACAATTTGAATATTATAACTTTTTTTTTATTTAATTTAATATAATATAAAGTTACAACATGTTCACAAAAAAAAAACAAAAAAAAGCAAAGGTACAGACACAAAAAACGAAACGAAATACCACACCAAAAAAGAGGCAACCTCTTTAGCCTGCTGTGGAATAATTAGTATTAATAATTTAAGTACAAAATACACAATAATATATCAATATTCAATAAAACTTGGCATGAGATAAATACAAGGTACAAATTATTATTTAAAAAACAACATGGTAGGTTGAACAACAAAACACTACGTACACTTAATTTGTTGCAACAGAGAGGGAAAACATTTTTAAAAAAAGAGTAAAGAAGTCAAGGTATTTACAGGGCTTATGACCTTTCATTGTTTTCACATTATACACTAAAATATTCATCATTCTGCCTTTGTTTAAACATCCTTGTTTTCTCAACTTTTCCATCTGTCGACTTTTGCAAAATTGTCAAAAATATTTTTCCTCTCTGTTGCAACAAATTTAGATCTGGATAATTCCCTAGGGAGGAAATCAAGCCTGTCTGGAAACATTTAGACATACTCAAAACGTAGTTGAATAACTAAATACACTTTAGCAAATGATCCATTATTGTTTATACTGGTTGTTTGTAAGATATAAAATATTTCTTTTATGTTTATTTTAAGCCTTGACAAAAAAACGTCATGTTCTGTCGGTAGATTATACTTTGTGGTGATTTTTCGCAAAGAAAATATTTAGTTATCTTATTTAACGTGGAAAGTCACAAAGCTAAAGCTTCAGATACTAACGATGGTGTTGAACTGTTGTGGCTTAATTACTTTTTTGCACCTCAGGGGTGATTGAAATTCGGGTATTTTTTTTCGATTCGGGATTTTCGATTCGGTGGCTCGGAAATTCACCAATCGGCCGTCCGCGGGCCGAGACGGAGATGTTTTCGTGCCAAAGAACAGTACAAGAAGTTCAGAGGACGTGTTCGTTCATTAGTATTCCGGGCAAATGAGATGAAGTGATAAATTTAATAGCTACGAGTCGGATTCGATGGATTTCTTGTTAGTTTGGTACCAAAACAATTATCGGCCCACTGATACAGAAATCGATCCGAGGCAAATGTCTTAATTAGGATGACTCCATCGACATACTGCCTTCTCTAATAGTAATACCAGTTCGATGGGACAAGCGACAACGGGGGATTAATCGTTCACACCTAATTTCTTCTTCGGTTGAATAAAATATCGATTAATTCTTATCGTAGCCTTTTGGCTCGTAACAAAATATACACACTAGCGAATAGAAAAAACGTCCAAGTCCATTCATGGGTAATTATTCATTCCATGTAGTTCTTTCTCAGGGAGCGGGTTATGCTTTAAAATGGATATTAATTACTTATACTGGAGCACAAATCTAAGTGAAAAATTCAAACCAGATTTTTGTACAAGATCTGAAAAAAAACTTTTGCTAACAACTTAGATCGTTATAATAAAAAACATGCACCATCTTGATGAAATTAATTCATTCTTTGTATTGACAAATGCTCAGTTTTCTAATTATTTATTTAGTGCCCAATAGAATATTTATTTAGTACAAACATATTTCTTTCATGGTAAAGTTTAAACCAAACAATTAAGAATAGTCCAGAAGCCGCGTACGCGCATCAAACCGAAGGCGACTAAACTACTCTTAAACGAGTAGTTTAACGTTTCAATCTATAAGTTTCTTTGTAGACGTCGCTTAGTACGCAACTCCCGATTTGAATTCAACTATGCCGTGTTGGGTCGTTTCAAAGTGTAGAAATACTGCTGGAATCTTAAAGAAACAGGATGAGATCACATTTCATGTGTAAGTAGCAAATGCATTTGTAAGTAGCAAATACATTACTGAAAAATGGATACTATTTCCCACCTGTCAGATTGTCAAAGAAAACAAAATGGAAATTTTGTTAGTATTGCCAGGGTAGTCAAATTTTTACCGCCACTTTGCTCATCTAATGAGAGAACTAATGAAAATTTCACTGATTAAATTACTTTTATTAAATGACCCTTTACTTATATACTCTGTTGTGTCAATCAATATTCCGCATGTACAATAAAATTTAAGAGAAATTAACAAATTGCTTTTTAAAATATAATTATATTACATTTGTGTTATGATTATATTTTTCGCTATCTGGCAACATTACGCGGCGACTTCACGAATGCGCGCGGCGAAAGTGGGGGGATTATCGGAGACAGTCCGATGTATTCAAATATGATTCCACGCTCCTTCTGGACTATTCTTAATTCTATGATCCATAATTATATTATCAATGCGAAAGTGTTTGTGTTTTCTTCACGTCTTAACGGAGCAGCCGAACGACATGTTTTTTTTTGCATAGGAATAGCCAGAGAGATAAAAAGTAAAATAAGATACTTATTTATCACCCCAAATAGGAAAAAATCTTTTTTTTTAGGTAGGCGGAAAGGTAAAAAAAAAATCAATGTGAAATTAATTTCTTTAATTGACTTGCTTTATCTATGGTTAATTAGGTTTGCTTTTCGTTTCGGTTTTCTATTTGGATTTAAAATTTGTGAACCATTGGCTAAAAGATCATCATATTTCTTTCATAGCGATAGTTGGAAGACCAAGCTACTTTAAATTTCGATAAAATATATTATTCCCTCGGGAAAAATTTTATCGATAAACAAAACAACTAATTAATTACCTAAATAGTTTCTCCACAGTACCACGTGAGCGAAACCAAAGGCAAAAGCTAGTAATAAGATAAATCAGTCGGCAAATATTCTTAATTAGTTTTTTTTTGATACCTCCTCAGAAGTAGCTACTTATCCAATTGAAATTCGTAATATCTTCGAAAAAAGAATTACTAAAACAAAAAAAGTATTATTTAATACATTTACGTCATACGAATTATTGTGGCAAAAAAATTGGACGAGTTTTTTTCCAAAATGTCCATGTTATTTAATTTGGACACTATTAAGTATTTGGCGAAGCTTTGCGCTAATTACGAAAAAGTGGAAAACAAATCTCCACATGAGTATGCAAAATATTTGCTGGAAAACAACAACTCCCAAGATGAAAATATTAAGCTTTATTTGGAAATGTTTTTGGAACTGTATAAACACGATGTGCTGCTCTGTGCTTTGTCAAAAGTTATATACGGTAAAATAAGAGGAACTGAAAAAACACTTTTAAAGATTGTCATGTATGGTGTCATTTTTAGATTTGAAGAATATTGTTTCAGAAAATATTTTTTCAATCTCGAGTTCTTAGTTGGGAAAAAAATTATGAATATTCTAGTAGATTTTTTAAGAAAAGTTGATGCAATATTTATTATTAAAAATACCGCTCGGAACATTTTTGATATTTCCTATGTCACGGAATATATTGTTAATCCATTAATTAAATGGCTTCCGTGTATTCAAGAAGTTTTAAGTGACTATAAAAGCTTTCAGAAGCAAGAGGCTCTTAAAAATATAAAACCATTAACCGTACCGTTAAACATGAAAGTCCTTTCGCGGATACCTAAGAAGAAAAAAAAATCGTCTAATGATTCTTTTAAAGTAGAAATAGCGAACATTTCAACTCAGCTGAATCCAATAATTGAAGAAGAAACTCCCGCTCAAATTCACGAAAAAAATTTGAAGATTTTATCTAAAGCTCACAAAATGCAGGCGATACAGCATTTACGAGAAGCGCAATCGATGACCGCAAATTACGCGGACACATTCAAATCGAAGAAGTACATTGAGACAATAAAGAACATAGAGTTGGAGAGAAGTCCGCAGGTCAACGAGATTATCAAAAAACCTAATTTTTCTCAAACTCAAAACCCTATCAGAACAACGGTTTCTTCTTTATTACGGTTTAGTTCAAATATAATAAAAGAACAAGAAAATGAAATAAAATGGATAGAAAGTCTGTGTTCTGGAACGTTTGATTCAGCTAATATGGATGCGCTAGAAAACGAAAAAAGGGCTAAAGACGAAAAAGCCGAGCTCAGTCGGATTGAAAGAAAACATCTAGAAGGGCTGTTGTCATACGAAGATGCCATCATTGCGAAAGAAAATCTTAAGAAAAAGAACAAAGAAAACTACGAAATGTTTTTATTAGAAAAACGGGATTGGGAAAAAAAGTTAGAAGATTGGAGAGCCATTGAAAACGAGAGAATAAAATCTCTCGTAGAAAGTGGACACGCTACTAAAAAGGCTGCCATTGAAGCCAAGGGTGAAACACATCAAAAGAATAAGAATATCGTAAAGGATCTCCGAGAGCGAAGCCAAGTTTTAAAAAACTCGCTGCTGTCTGAAAAACGGAAAGAGCTGGAGAAAAAGTTTAATTTGATTCGCGAAATAAAAACTCTTCAAGCTGTCGCTAAAGAAACAAACAAAGAAAAAATATTTGATTTCACTGAAACCAATGGGTTGGGACTTATGTGCGAAATGTCTTTGGCGGAATTGAAAGAACGACTGACTATCGTCAAAATGGATATGACTGAAAGCCTCGAGGTGAGGAAAAAAATGATTTCAGATATGAGAGATGAAGCAAAAGAAAAAGAACACAGAGCACAAAAAATTATAAGTGAATATTTACAAGACAAGGAACGGAAGCAAAATATTCAAAGAACACCGATAATTCAATTTTCTGTCACAGAACTTGACGACGAAATAATATCACTAAAAAGCAAATTAGAAGAAAAACGTTTATTGCGAATGCAGCTTGAAAAAGATTGCACCCGAAAAATACATTCATAATTTTTTTATTATAGATTTTTCAAATAAATAAAATAGTTCCTTTTGATGACTCGTTTTAACTAACTATCTAAAAACCTGTTTTTTTATTATATTTAAAATATTGATTTTATTTTTTATCATCTCCGATTTACGTATTATCAAACTCAAAATATTTTTTTAGCAGCTCCCTCGTTGGCTGGTTTAATTAAGTTGTAGAGAATCGGAATGTGGTCATGTGACAGATTTACCTTCATGGTACCTGGATCCTGAGATGATGGAGTAGGAGGGCCTGGCCTCCGGCAGTTTGGGAGCTGGAACAGAGAAAGCGATCACCATCAGACATTAGTCTGGCTAGGGACATGTTTATAACTTAATTTGTATTAACAACTGCGCCGAGCTTCTGTAGACAGAATAAAGACAATAATATTTAAATATGTTATGTATCAACAGAGATGAAGAATATTTTAAAGAAGAGAATATAAAAGTCTAGGGATATTAAAGGGCTTACGACCTGTCAATGTGTAAATTTCTCATTCAGCCTATGTTTAAATATGTATATTCTATCAATTTCTTCCATTTGTTGATTTTCTTAAAGAACTGAAACCTTAATCTATGATAATTTATTTATATTTGTTGCTATGTGTAATCTCAAATCCTGTTAAAAATAAAATTAATATGAAATAAAAAAACATTTAATGTGAAACAAAAGTAGGTGTAAATTTAAGCAAATAATCGGGTAATGGTCCGGTGGCTTGTGTTGCGAACTCACGGATTAGAGGTCCGCGTTCAAACTTTACTCTACCCCAAATTTATTCGCTTTGACTAAAAATAGGTAAGTTTGTTAAAAACTAGTTTAAAATGACCCCTCAATTTTGAGTATTTGGATAAATCATGAAAACGCAAATATTTCATTACAAATATAAAAATAACACGGTTTAACGGATATTTTAACTTTTTTTGCCGCATCTCAAAATCATTTCAAATCCGATTTTACAGGAAAACAACGTAAAACAACAATAATTTGAGTAACATTCCATCTGTTGATTTTAGTGAAATCAAAGGGCTGAAACCTTTGAAAAAATATGGATGTTCCACCATCGGCAAAATAATGAATGTTACACAGTGTATAAAATGGTGAATTAGACCTGGCAATGATAGGTCATAGGCCCTGTTAATGCCTAGAATTTCAAATTTCTTTTTCTAAAATGTTATCCATCTCTGTTGTTATGTGTTAATTTTATTAGATCCTTTAGGGGTGGAATCCAGTATTTTGTCTACAAGCATTTGAGCAATCTCAAAATATTGCATTGTACCAACTTGAGTTTTGTGTTGAAAAACTAAAGGGATTGTTGAATTATTTAATACTTTACATTCCAGATAACATTAACAAAAAAAACAAATTGAAGAACATAATAATAATATAAGAGAGTACAGTACTACATTTACATTATTTGGCTTCGTGCAATGAGGGACGGAGTTCAGTGCTAAAAGAAATTGGATACAAAAAATGTTTTTTTATACGTTACAAAAATAAGAGAATTTAATTGTACCGTGAAATTTCTGGAAAATAAATTAAAAAATTAGTAAAAAATATTTTAATAGAAATGAACTACTTTGAACTACGCCGAAAATTCTTTCGGATCAACCAATGATAGTGTTGTGATAATTTCTGGTTTCCAGGGTGTCAACTCACCAATCAGCAGAACGTACCGGCCAAAACTTGTGATGTCACAGGTGAAATAATTACTTAGCTTTAAAACTTCATTGATAATACGATACACGTCATAATTTTACTTTTTTTAATTTGCCTTATATAATAGTCTAAACAAAAGAAAAAAAATGCCGGTCTTTCTTATTACTACATTTGCGTTAGTGTATTTCGAAATGAATTTAGTTTATAACAAACCTAATACTTGCTGAATCCAAATGAAGCATTTTCCTAAAGTCAGGTCCACGTCCAGTAATTCAAACGCAAATGACTCGGTACTAGAAAATGTAGATCAAGTTGGAGTAGAGTGAGGTTCGAGCCTCGAATTTCTGAATTGTGTGTCGACGATACTAGCCACGGGACCACAACTAGATTCGTATACAGTTGTAATCGAGAATGTAGTACTACCCCTACAACCTTATTATAACATAACTTAAAACAGTATTCTGCAATTTAAAACTTATGACCTTAGTACTACCCATGCAGTAGTTGTTCTCTCTTACCGCCTACTGCCTGCGCCCATAAGAGCCTTCATCCCCCATAACTCTCCGCTGGGAATATTTACTGCGGTTGCTAAATGAAATTTGCCAACTCCCATCGACATTTTAATCAACATTACGGGCGGGGCAGGTTGTTTTACAACGCTACTCAGGATGGCAGATCGGTTTATTAATTAACTACGCTTAACAAATAAATTCACCCGTGAGCCTTTATTAATAAACACAGTAGCTATGGAATGACTGAATATTTTATTCTTTTTTCGTTTGATATCTTTGTAACAATTTTCGAAAATGTTTTTTTGTTCGTAAATAAGTTTTTTTTTTATTTGCACTTGTTTCTTTTTTTAAGGAAAATATTGTTATTGCATGCTGTGAATATTTATAAAAGGTGACGAGTCTAGCAATATAAAATATCCTTTATTGTTCCTTAATTAAATAAATAAAAAACATCAGAAGATAATTGTCTAAATGTTATTAAATATTTGTACATAACCATTTACCGACTTTTCTATGTCTACCGGTTTCGAGACGCACCCGTCTCTTCGGCAGGACACCAATTAAACCAATATGCAAACCGACATGCAACACCCACTATACACCTTCACCATAGTTGTTGCATAAAAATATAAAACCAACACGACATGCATTTTAATAAGCACATGCACTGATCAAATAATGAAAATATTCTGTTGTTTGAGAATTAATGATTGCCCCAATCAGTGCATGTGCTTATTAAAATGCATGTCGTGTTGGTTTCATATTTTTGTGCAACAACTATGGTGAAGGTATACTGGGTTTTGCATGTTGGTTTAGTTGATGTCCTGGTGAAGAGACAGGTATGTCTCGAAACCGGTAGACATAGAAAAGTCGGTAAGTGGTTACATACAAATGTTTAATAACATTTAGTAAAATGTTTGACCACAAAGTTAATGCTTTAAATATTAATAGATAATTTTAGTAATACAGTGTGAATAAAAATGGATGCAGGAGTCGGGAAGACATGGCATGAACATCATACCAAAATTCCAAATATTAATGCATAAGGCACTGAATTGGTACACTATATGGAGCATATGTTGACAGTACGGTGATTTGCTAGTCCAGGGAGATTAAATATCATATTAAAACACCTTAAAAATTCAATAATTTATGTTAGCTTTTCCAGAAATCGAACCCAACACCTAAAGCATGGCAGGTGAACGCGCAAACACCGGGACTTTTCGTCACTTGATTATTGTTCTTTTGTAGGATTTTTACTCGATAGATGGTTATCGAGTCAAAAACACTCGTCCGGGATTCTGGTTACATAATATTTCACACATTAAACTCCATTATTCACCCACCCAACAAAACAATTTGTCATATTACAAGAGATATGTTGAATAATTTATAGAAGAAAGTATGGAAATCTAGGTATTTACAATGCTTAAGAGTTGTCATCGGGTGATTTTAGCGGCCACTTTACACAATGTATAACATTCAAATATTCCAACATAGGCCAGAATTGTGACTTATTTAAATATCTGGAATCGAAACTGCTCTCTAGTAAAACTAAAATCATCATTTACAAAATTCTCTATGATGTCTTTGGACCGATCATTGCATATTGATCGCGACACTTGCTCGTTAGCTGATGTACGCTCGAAATGGTCTGGTTCATGGAATGCGTAATTTTTATTTACTTTGCCATTGAGCCCTAATACAGTGAATTCAATTACCTACCATGTACTGGGGTTCTAACACCTTATTGCTTGGAACTTTTCTCGCAGCAGACAGGATCAGATCAGATCCAGTGGTCAGGGAGGAGGATCACTTGACATGGTTCCTTGAATATTAAATGCGTTTACACGACATAGTGGATTCATTGAATAACAGATCGCAAAAATAACTTATTCGCGATCGCGGCGAGAATATCAAAAGGCACATGCACACACGATCAGTTCCATTGTTATTATGAGACCGGGACAATATTGGTACCCGCGGTAGGCATTGCAACATCTTAACCAGGTCCCAGTAGATAACAAATAAATTTGAACACCTCAACCTAGTCAATGTGTTATACACACGTAGAGTAAATGTGGCATAACCACATTTGGTGTCGAATGCTGGGTTATAACCAAAAAAAAATAAAACACGTTATTAGTATTTAGAAGAAAAAGATAAACAAATATATTTGGTGCTGCTTACCAAAATTGAGCGTGGAAGAGACGAATTAATCAAGAATTAGACGTACTGTAAGGTAAACCAAGCACTGTACAATTTATAAAAATTAGAAGAATACAATGGTCGGGCCATGTGCACAGAATGAATGATAATAGTACCCCCAATAAGATTATTTTAACCAATCAGAACAGCAGGCCAAGTGGAGGTAGAATGAAAGAATACGATGACCGGATGAAGTAGAAAGTGACATAAGAGCAATTGACCTGGTAAACTGGAGAAGAGCCTCAGAGTGCAAGGAAGAGTAGGGACAGATTCTGGAGGAGGCCAGGCCCACAATGGGCTTTTTTTTTTTTTTTTTTTTTTATATGGGAGTTGCTTTATTATTTACCTTGCTTACAATATACAAGGTTTGTATTTCAAAAAGTGGATTTTTCTGCTATTAAATATCTTAAAATTTATCTAAACTATTGGGATCAGGAGGGATATTTTAATGTGGGCTAATCAGGAACTTCTCAGCATTTGCTCACGTGGAGAGGAAACCACTTAAAACTCTTCAGGAGAAGCCGGCCTGTTGGCAGTAGTCAACAGGCCTTCCGTTCCACTAGAGGAGTGTTCGTCATTTTGTTCCCTACTTTGGTTTATTTTACCAATTTCCTGCGCTATATTTATCATGTATGATACTACCTCTCGTGTGAGTTCTTTATTACCTATCACCGATGGGATGTCGCATAGATCTTCACCCAGGCCTCTGCATCGCGCCTCCAGCTGTTGTCTTTGAAAGCTGAAAAAGGGGCAATGCATCAACAGGTGAGGGACATCTTGAGGAGTTTCATCGTCGCATGGGCAGCTGTCGATCTCTGAGAGCTTGAAGCGATGCAAGTAGCTCATGAAGCCACCATGACCCGTAAGCATCTGGGTGAGCTCGTAGCCAGCATTTTGCATTTTTCTGAAATCATAGGCATGAAAAATAGTAGGGAAAAACATTTTCGGTGCTACAGCCCACAATGGGCTGTAGCACCGATGATGATGATGACGGAGAGTCAGTAAACGCCTAGACTTCCATAGTCCCTTCTTAAACTTTTTAAAGGCTGTGCTAAAAAAAAAAATTGTGTGCGGTGATGTAACATAGCGTTACATCAAGAAAAAGACAGAATACTTTGGTATTCTGACATAAAAAATAACACGAAAAAATACTATTCACTAATTTCATTTCCATAATTCATAAAAAAAATTATAAAAATTAGACCTGTTATAGCAAAATAAATCAAAAATCATAAATACGCCTATCATTTTAGCGTATAGTCCCACTCACTGCCAGAATGAAACGGAAAATTTGAAATACCCAGACATTGACGTTTGAATCTTGATTTAAACGTCATTTTTCTCAAAAACCACTTTTCTATTTCGTAAACGCTTTTTTTTATTTTGGGTAAGTAAATGTCATTGTTAAATGTCATTGTAAATGTCATTGTCACAATTTTTTATTTTTTTTAAACTTTCACTTCTTTTACGCAAGTAATCAAATTGCATCTTTTAATCAAGAAGGTGAAAGCTTACAATGCTCCAGGTAATCATAATCAATCGCCGCCCTTCGGCATTCCTCGGGTTAAATCGACTGGGATCTTATTCTGTGGGACTAATAAAAAGTTATCACCCTCTCCGGATTAGCATAACTGGCAGTGGTTGTGTGTAATAACAGCCATAAATAAATATCCAGCCACAGTCCAATTGCCTGGCCCTGCCACTCTAACAAATGACCGTCGATTAAGCTGCGCCGCTAATTATTTTGCGGCGCACTTGTTTGCAAGTTATTTTGTAAGTGGATCCATAGTAAAATGAACTGAATAAAGACATAACCATTATTGTTCAACCAAAAAAACTCATTTTGTATACTCGATTGTTTGAAATAAATATATTTAAAGCAGTGTCTGAAATGAATATTCATTGTTGACCTTTAAAAAAAAACTAAAAAAAACTAATACTAAAGTTAGAAAATCGAAATGTATTTAATATTATAACGTCAATATAAAACTGACTGTGATATAAGTTAATAATTTTCAATTGGGTTCTTTGTATGATGAAATAAGAAAATATATCAAATATCGTGATGATGATTAAAACCGAAATTCAGCCAGTTTCTTCAATGATTTTGAAGTTATTTTTAAACGTAACGCAAGAAACTGATTGTGGTCCCGCGGTTAGTGCCGCAGATTCTGGATCTCGAGGTCCAAAATTCGAATCCTGCCCCGCCATAACTTGTTTCTAGTTAACTAAATTTATGACTAAGAGAAAACAGTCACAGAATCAAAATATTCAAATAAATCCACAGGAAAGCAAATATTTCCTTTTAATAAATGTAGGTTGAATAAAGGATGAGTTTTAAGAAATTGTTTGTAAGACTGCAAGGTCAAAGCAAAATCAAGTGTATGAGTGTTCTGTCGAGTCGTTTTTTTTAAGTAACAGTAAAATTTAAGTATTAAATACATTTAAAAACTGAATTTAACACAGCAGCGACGCACAAGTGTTTGTGTCTCATTTGCTAAGCTGAAATCGGGGGAGCCGAACGTTTTACAGTCTTATTCGCTGCCTAGAAAAACATGCATAGATACGCGGTGCGCCCAAGAAATTTTATTCAAAAATGACTGACTGAAATGCTCATCTGTTTTGTCAGACGCGCTAAGAATATTTCTGTATCAAGTCTACTTGGCTGCGAGTTTTGTCAACAAGTGCGTTCATTATCCAAGCATCACTCATACCTGTGATTAGGTCCTGGTCTCTGGTGTCTGCTATCGCCGGAGTGTCTAAACAGCGCCTAATGTGACTTGTTTACTGCACGTGAAATGTTAATCGGATTTTATGTGTTCTTTATTGGCGCCATTGAATGGCTGTTTGTGTTTTTATTATCGCGGTGGACTCTTGACATTAATTTGTCTCCTCTTCTCGGTCGGCCTTTAATAGTCTAACGTGTTTTCGGATCGACGAGATATCTGCCGGTAAAGTAACTACCAGTTCAACGCACACGTATTCCAACTCAAATGAAACTGAGGTTTTTTTGTTAAAAAATGTGACACTAGAAAATTTTGCAGTTGGACCTGCAGTTATTTGGTTATTTTATTTTTTTACGTTTTATGTACATAAAACATTAAAATGCCAAAATAGAAACGTAAAAATAATAACGTATAGCAAATGTAGCTTTGTCAAAACTGGACATTATCGAAAAACATGTATGACAAGATGTATGAATAAGGAAGAAGGTTAACATGTATGTCAGGATATACGCATGTCACGTTTCAGTCTCTTTGTTTGCACTTTTTTGTTGTTTTTGCACCACAACAGTCCAGGAGGCTTTACTGCAGTGGTGAATTACAGCACAGATTTAAAAAAAATAAAAAATGTAAAAAAAACGTGTTTTTGTATCGAACCATCGTGAAATTGTTCATACACATTTTTAATCCAGTTATGGCCTCGTGGTAGTAACATGGAGTTACGGATTAAATGTTAGATCTCCACTTTACGCCGTTCTTGTTTATTTTCGTTTTTAAAAATATCAATACTGTGCACAAACTATCCGTAAACCATAAAATAATTTTACCCTTACAGCATTTCAAATTTCAAAATCACCTAATGTGTAATCCTTAAACGAATATTTTTAATTATTTTTTTTTACTTATTTTTTTAATTAACTGTAATAAAAATCAAACAAACAAATAACATTTTAAATTATTGATTGAGATTTTAATTGACTTACAATATTGTGCCATTTAGCCGCCAAAGTGTTGAAATATGAAGCTATTGATTAGTGTGTAGAATGCTTACGACTATGGTTATTATTTAACATATAACAGGAAAATGCGGTGAGATTTGCGTAATTTGGGAAAGTTATGTCATTTCGTTTGAATCTGAGAAAAGGCCGACGTGATTTTATATGAGGATGAAGAATAAATTTTACAAATATTCTTATAAGATAATATAATGTAATACAATAACCTTAAAAAATCCTCTTTTGAAATACCTATACATTATTGGTGAATTCTCCTTATAATCGATTATTTGAAGCTTACCAAATTTTTTTTATATCGAAAGTTATGTTTTGTGTGACATTATTATTAGGAAAAAACACATCATAAAAAAAATGTCCATTGCATTTCTTGGGTTGGTAAATTTACATCATATTCTTTTATTTCATACAGCAAGCCAATTGCGCCTCAATTGGCCGAAATTATTACTACTGAATTACACGAAATTACTCTGCTGAAAAAAAAACATTAATTTAAATACGTCTCAAAACCCAAAATTTTAGAATCATGTTCGAAAAATTAAACTTCCGATTACAGTAAAATCTTGTACCTTTCTTTGTGCAATTAGGTCTTTCAACACTTTTTCATAAGAAGCTTAGAATCTTTTTGACTTAAAACGGTCCAAAAAAGGTGGCATTATACCCACTCGTTATGTGAAAAAAAGAGATAACAAATATATTTTGTATGCGGAAGTTACAATAATACTAGAGAGGTTTTTGTGAAATTTGTTTTTAGATGAATTTGTTGTAAAATAAATAAGTGATGAATTGATATTTTAATCCTTCAATGGGTTTTAAAAAACAAAGATTCGCTAAACAAAAATCCAATATACATGATTTACAAAATGATTTTGTGCAGACTGATGACAGTTGAATTATAGGTTATTCTTCAGTAACCATTTAATCTTTAAATTTTATGTTTGAGTTACTATAAAAACATTACTATAATAAAGAATACATATATATAAAGAATTGTAAAATTTATAACTTATGTCGTTTCGTAAATATAAATATGATAATAAAATCAATGAAACAATGATTATAAAAACGTAATTTATGTTTTGTTTAGTAAACTATTGTACTCGGTAAGGAATACTTTTAAATAACCTAGTTTTTATCTTATTCACATGACAAGTAATAATAGTCAGAATTAAACCAAGATGCACCAGTACGCTAATGAATGATACAGTTTTTTAAATGACTTTCTCGATGGTCTGGTTAGAACTTGAAACTTGAAATAGCCGTGTGGATCAGTCGTTGCTTTCTGTTGACTAGGGGGGGGTTTGAGTTTTACGAGTTCCAGTTTTTAGAAATTACGTTTTTTTTTTCAAAGTCTTTTTTTGTTTATCGAATGTTTGTGCTTCATTAGAAAATATTTTAATTTAAACCGCTAGAGCTATTTGTTATGTATTATTTATAAAATATAAAAAAAACCTTTTATTTATGTGACATAATACCGCTATGGGCATTTTATCAGAATTTTCGTAGCTTACCAATCTAAAAACTCACCTCTCGCTACGGCAATACATACATTTAAAGCTCTGGGCCTGTTTTAGAATGGGAAATGAACGGAGTTACCTTCAATTGTTTCTAATGAAAATTGTAATTTTCTCTTTGAAAAATTGAATGTTTATACTAGATATTTCAAGTACAGGTTTACCAAGATACTAGTATTCATATATTTTTTATACAGCACAAGTGTCTTTATTATATAAAGACTACAAAAAAATGAGTTATTTAGATATTTAAAAATTTAAAAACAATATTTAGACAATTATATATATATATATATATATATATATATATATATATATATATATATATATATATATATATATATATATATATATACATGTATGTATGTCAGCATACAAAATACATCAAAAATATAAAACAAATTAACACCAGATCAATAGCATAAGTAGCTTTTGCAAATAATTCCTTAATCGTTACTATAGAACATCATAAAATATTTATATCTCTTTAATGAGAATGCATTAATAAAATAATAACTGTCGATACATATTATGACGTTTTTTGTCTAGTTTTTGCTATTTTGAAATAATTATTTCTGGGTATCAGTTTTGTGTCGAACTATCACCCGTTCGGTTGTGTTTCACCCCATTTTGCATAAAAAATACTCATTTACAAACTTCGATGCGGTAATTATAAAAGCAGGTTAGTTGATTTTTATGTTATATTTGTTTTATTTATATTTGTTTTATTATGGTGTCGTACTGAATAGCAACTTTTTTAAATGGCAATTCCTTGGCGGTATAAATTTGTGCAAATATATATTTTTTTCAACTTGAAAAAATATGTAGGTAATCGTTTTCAAGAAACACTCCACTCTTTATAAAATAAATTATTTTTTAAAATTTTTTAAAGAAGAAAAAATAAAAGAATCTGAGATGAATAAGTCACTCAGATACCAACAAAACATTAACATTCCTAAATTCTATACAAGTCATGATTAAAATAGCTTTGTTTTCTAAAGTCTAAAAAATCATAATAATCTTCCCAATGAACTAAAAACTATTAAAAATAACATACCAATAAATAAATTTAAAGTTAATCTAAAGAAATTTTTCGAACACGTGTAAAAACAACATTAAATTTTAATTAGTATGAATGTATTATTGTTTTATGTTTTTTCTTTATGTATCTTATGTTTTTATTTTTCTTTCTCACGTACTCGTATTTAAAATTATATAAACTCTTATAAATAAACAACTAAAACTGTGTAAGTCACTCTCCAAGCACAAGAGTCAGTCTCTTTCTTTGGAGAGTTACAGTGATAACATTTACTAGATGTATAAAAGTAGATATGTTTAGAATTTTACAAAAACATGTGGTTTTTATGAAATTTATTAATACATAAAAAAATTATAAGAAATATAAATTACATACACAAAAAGAAAAAAAAACTCCATCAATGTTCACATACTTGATGACCGCACTAACCGAAAAAAACTCCTGGATGTCAGGACCTACAGACGGGCCGATATTTTACGTGACCACGACCAGTCGTTGCTACGATCTGGCTAATAAGGATTTTTTTTTTCTTTTTTCCTATACTAGCAGCTGAATATAACCTTACATTCCTTTTTTTTTAAATTATCAAAATACGCTGAATTTGGTGTACTTATACAGTTGCTTACCAGGGGCGAATCGTCAAAGTAAGCGATTATGCACAGCTTACCATTATATTTGACTTTAAATAATAATAAATTATAGTAACCATGTTTATGGGAAAAAAATAAAGTAATTTTCATTTATTATAAATCACCGTTTATATCTTTCTACAAAAAAATATCTATGAAGCGCGCCCAGCCCATTCTTACTGAACGATGAAACTAGCCGATTACCTCAGCTTATTCTTCCATACAAAAAAGTACACTGTATTTTTCGTCTTTAACCCAAGTCGGCTTTTTTAGTACTAAAACAAACTTGCAGATTACAAATATTTTTAGAAGATTCTCTATTTGGAAACTAGTATTTCGAACACTATTTCCGAAGGACTATTTTTCTTGGATGGGATACCGTTGACATATTATGTATCACATAGGACAGGTGGCGTTCCCAGTGGCCGTTTTAGGCATTATTCATTTTAAAAGAAATCGGCCAGTGCTCAAGTCTTGACAGAACTGTCAATGACAGATCATAATGGAAATATCTGCGGAATGTCATTGTGGTATTTGTTAATAAGCTTTTATGCAAGTATTGTATTAAAATAGTGTATAATAAAACTACGTTTATCGCGTGGTTAATAATAATTGTTATTTGAGTTGATTTTTAATTACATTACTTACATGTTATGTAAGTACTTATATGTAGTACAAATTAATGAACATTTTTAATAGATTACCTATAAAATAAATCACGGCTCGCCACTGTTGCTTACACACTACTGGATGCGAATAGGAAAATGATGAATAAAAATATAATGTTTTTGTTAGGTATATTTAAAGTAGTTTCGTTTTTTCCATGATTGACGAAATTTATACGTACCATTTGGTAATATATTATAGAAACAAATAAATACATTTTGTAGAAGGTTATGTACTAATCGCACTAAGATTTTGAAGTTTATAGACATACAAATTTCCGTAGAACACGTGGTGACATTAACGCACGGTTCGTTTGGAAACAAAACCTTAATTAATTTACCAATGAGAATAGTAAAATTGAGTTTAGTCTACGTTCGGGTAATTTTTCCGCGTATGTTAATTCGGAAATCTTTGAAATTTAACCGATTAGGTAGTAATTTAAAATTACAGGTTACCACTTAACGCAAAAATTACTGAAATGGTACGTAACGCAAGTCACGGTTTAACCAAATTAGACTTACTGCGCATCTAAGGTCAACTCAGTTTTACTATAACTGTTTATTATATAATTAAATAATTAGCGATTGATTGAAACCAATTTTTTAGCTAAAATCAAAACAAAAACCAAACGTCACTTTCTGTTCTAGTTTTGGCCGAAACCGTAACTTATTCAAATAAGTTAAAAGTCACTTCAAAATGTCCAAAATTAGGCGTTTTTATTTTTAAACCTTACGTCCAAGTTTTTTAATACAAGTGTTTCATAAAATACACAATAAAATAAAAGGCATAAATTTAATGGTTTGATGCTATACGTATTACTGCAAAGGAATAACAAAAATATAAATATGAAACATTTCTGAAAACTACTAAATTAGCACTATTTTTTATGTGAGACAACGGCAAAACAATAACATCTTATTTGAATGGACAACAAACAAATATCTCTAATTGCTAACATATTACAACAGAGTTAAACCAGCCATTGACAGGTCGTAAGCCCTGTAGATGCCTAGACTTATATATTACCTTCTCTTATATGTTCTTCATATCTGTTGTAATATGTAAATATAAACAGCTCCCCAGGAAGTTGAATCTAGTTCTTGTCTACAAAAATTTGGACAAACTCAATATTTTGTTGGTATTTCTAATTATGCTAATTTTCTATCCGAGAACAACCGAATGTAATCCGACTCATCCCGACCGCAGGTTTCAGTTGAGCTGAAGTTTCAGCCAAAAATAGGCCGAAACTGAAACATCTGTCTGTCACTATATATAATATTAGTTACGTACATTAAATTTTGTGTCTAGGAGGATGAGGAATACAGTTCTGTTTATCAAACATAACTAAAACCCTGAATGAGTATTTCCAACAAGAAGGCTGTTCCCAGGTCAAAATCCTGAATAAGAAAATGGTGTGGAGACGAATTCAACTTGTATTGTAGTGGTTGGCGCGTTTGTTGAGTTCCTGGGTTTGATTTCTACCAGGGTGGGTGTAAATATTGAAATTCAAGGATGTTTAAACAGCAGTATTTGTTTTTTCCTGGAATAGCACCGATATGTAGGACTAATTACTTTACCTTGATCAAAATACGCTCCATTTGTTTTACAAATGCAGTACTCCATGCACCTCTGTGAAAGTGGAATTTTTATTTTATTTATTTATTTATTGGGTATATCAACAGTAATTCATGTAAAAAATATAACAAATAAAATATACAGAGAATAAAACGAATGACAGATATCCACAGAAATACATGAAATACTTGTAAAATACATGTTAATGTGTTAGGGTGAGTTTAAATGTGTGAAAGGGAGGGTGAGTGTGTGGTTTTATAGAATAAGGGTGGACATGTGTATAAATACTAAAACACAAGTGTAAAAATATATCAAATATGAAGAATTAGATATAAAATAAGATTTTATTATGGAAACTACTAAGTATAAGACAAAAATGTGTGTTTTAAAACTCGCATTTTAAATCTTAAATTGTTACAATCAAAATGATCAGAGAGGGAAAAGTTCAAATTATACTCACGAGCTAAACGTATAAGTGGAAAGTTCTAGGCATAGTTCTTACGAATGATGACATAATATGAATTTTGTATTTTTGTTTACAACAAAAAAGGCCACGAGGTCTTAAAAGTAATTTACAGCACAAAACACTCAGGTTTGAGAAAAATCAAAAATTATTTTTGTGTTATCACCAGTAATTGAACTCAAAACCTTCCATATGCCAGTCAAGTGGCTTAGCTATTACACCTTGAAGACCGTGTACTCTGTAAAATAAAACTTCAGTCTTCTCCCAGAGGTGCGTAGATTAATTCATTGGTTGTAGATACAACAATTAAAGGTTGATTGTAAAAAAATACTAACTTTGGCTGATTGACGCTTCAAGGGCCATAATATATTGAAATAAAGGAACACATATTTATGGATAAATGTTTTCTGTTATTTCCGTAAATTGAACCCGAGACATTGGCAAACGTGCTACCCAGGCGCATAAGGCGCAGGCTCTTTTTGACGCATCAAAAATACTTGAATTGATTAATTTTAGAGTACCCGCTGTCAACACTAGGAGTACTTTATTGTTTCATTGCTCCAGTACTTCTTCCAACAAACAAAACAATTCATATGATACCGAGACTGCATAGGTTAGGTAACACTTATGGAACGGCTGCAGACATTCTGTCCAATTCTTTACCATCTTATAAGTCCACAATATCAAGTTTATTTGTAGCTGCTCGTCAAACTATTATTGACAATTCAATTTCATAAATTAAAAAAAATACTTACTTGTTTATTTTTATTACCTTATACTTGTTTTTTATTTTTTACTATTATATCAAATTGCATTGTAGTATTGGCAAATACGCATTTCATAGATACATATTTTTATTCCCTTTTTCTCGTGATAATATATGCTTGCTTGTTTATTAATTTAACTGAAAAATGTCTTTCTTGCTTACCGTTACACTTTATTTATTGTTTGCCCTACAGAATTCATTTCATAAGCTTATATCTTTGCATTTTTTGTTTATATGCTTACTGTTTTTTCTTGCATACCTTTGTTATTATTGTTTTTTTTTTACTTTGTAAAACTTTTTATCATATCCTTTATAACTAATTTCACAATTTTTTCTGTATATTCTGTTTCTTATTTAGTATGTTAGCATGTATTTCATTTTTATTTTTTGAAAATGATTTTTGGGCGTTAATGAACAAAATAAATAAATAAATAAATAACTTAACTTATTTATAATTTAAAAAAAATGATAGAATTAAATTAGCATCATTTGTCCAATTTAACATTCTGAAACCCGATCAAAACAAGTTTTACCTTTAAAAATAGCAATATCTCAATTACTAACTACTATACCAGCAGCAATGTATGATGGCACTTTTAACGGAATCCAATAGTAATTTGGCCTTTATTTATCTTTCGGTTGATTGATGTTTTAATACTAGACAATTTTGCGTCCGATAGGAACGATGAACAGAAATGCGTTTTCGTATTTGCGACTAGTTTAGTTAAAAACTCGATGCAAATAGTTTTTTATATCCGAGCACTCTCTATTGACTTCGTAAGATATTTTTGATATTTATTAAGAAGCACAATTTTCTGTTTTGTTTGATCACTCAACAAAAATACATAAACACAAAGTAGGTCAAAAATAATTAAAGTATAAAAGTGCAAATCGATGACAATAATTATAGGACGACAAAGATAGTAACAGTAATAAATATCAACTTATTATAATAAAAATGCGGATACCTATAGTGTGATTCCACCTTTATTTATAATTTTTACCAGTGACCGGGTTTTGTCGTGACCGACATCGTCAGACTGGTCTTTTGGTCTGTTTGAATGTTAACTTCTTATACACACAATATTATTCGATATTCAATTTGTTAATGTCTACATTGGTACTCGACAGGGAAGTATTAGATAAATTATAGTTCCAGCGGTAGGTCACTATTGAGGTGCCTACAATATTGAAGTAAGGAATTTGTTTCCTACACCTCGTTGTCGATATTTTTGAAACTTTTTAAGCATGCAAATGTCAAACGTGCCGTCATACGCTGCTGCTGGTATAAATATTTTTGTTACTTTGTTATCTTTAGTAAGACGGGAATCGTAATAAAAAATTGAGGTGTTTTCAACACACAAACCACTCATTCGTGTTTAATATTCGAATGAATTAAATTATCATTATTTATAAAATAAACTATGCTAACGCACTTTCATAAGATTTATTGTTAAATCCAAATTCTCAAAGCAGTTTATTTATTTATATATTTAATAATAGAAGCACTATTAAGACTTTTTGCCTCAGCAACAGGTATTTGAGTACAAACTTGCACAGAGGTGTACGAAGGCACTATGTGTACACCATATCCTCCAACAAGGAGGCGGAAATGGAATGATGATGATTATGATGACAAACTTGGATATTTTATATGTACGTTCATAAAACAGTTTGAAATCAAAACTAAAAATTTGAAATAGTTTTATTTATTTATTTATACAAATACATGTATATTAATAAAAAAAAACGTATCCCGAATTCGAAGGTCGAGACAAGACAATGATGCACCTCTCCACCCTTAAATTACCGTACGACAATACACTTTATACGAGTGCAAAGTACACAATTTTTATCAATGAGATGGATACAATGTTTCGTAGAATTTTAAATATGTATATTAATTTTCTTAATTTTTTCGATGTTTACCATTATATGATAATCTTATTCCAATGAATCGTCTTAGGTTAAACCAAGGTGTTTAAAAAATTTAACTGTCTCCAAAATAGTACAGTTGCATGTTGAATCAAGAGTGACATCATTGTCAATGTTTATACACTGGTGGACACTTCCATATGCCGTTCTCTTAAATGTTCTTTTTATTTGTCGTAATTAATATTTTATTCTTAATAACTAATAGATGCCCATGATATCCTTACTCAGATAAACCTTAATTTACCTCGCCGTAACTTGCGTACCGATCCTGTCGTTGCTTGTGAAATTATAAAACTAACATCGGAGTCTTTTCCCCTCTGCCGAGGATCCTCAGAACAGTGAACGAAATCTCACTAAACGGTACTGTCAGATGTGTTCCTACAGCAAGGGCAGGCATTTAAGAAGCAAGCGGTGTTGTCTCTCTTGACTCGCGATGTCACACTTGCCATTTTTGTCTAGATTATGCTTTAAACATACCTTTTGTTAATTATACACTTTGTTGATTTGGGTAGATTTTAAGACTATTTAAATGAAGTATTACTTATTAATGCCAATCTAATAGGGCTTACTTTAGCCTGTTGATTGGCTTGGAAATGTTTTTTTTTTTAAATAAAAAAATAACTTTCTGGTGGGTAAAATCTGGTCCTTGTCTACGGGCAAACTCGAAATAATGCTTAATGTTTTGCACAATGTTGATTTTTTTAACTCATATTCTTTTGTTAATGCTCTTTGGGCGTATGCGAATAAATAAATAGTTCTCAACGCGTTGTCAGCGTTAGTTTGAATGTGAAATAATTATTACCAAAATCTTAATGTTAATGTGTTTTATATTTTATTTAAGTACAATAAAGTCATGGAGTGTTATCATATTCAAACAAATACGTAGTAACTTGCATTTCACTTAAGTGATGCGTAAATTTGAATGTTTGAACTATCAAATTGTTATATGTAGCTATTAAATAATAATTAAATTTTAGCGTAGTAAACCAGTTTTTTACCAGCTTTATTTACGGCTTAATTTTGTCGAAGAAACATTAATTCTCCTTGGCTTAATTCTTTTGGACTTTAGTCGGCGAGTCTATTTGATTAATTTGTCGATAAGTTTTCACTTCATAAGTCATTTCCCTCTCCAATAAGTCGTGTGTCCATTAATACTAGAAGAAATTAAAGGAGGATTTTAATTGGTCCCTATCACTATAAGCAATCTGGATTGATTACAAAGTCTTTTTGGGTCGATTTATTAGGATGTGTTGTATTAAAATCTGTTTTGGATTGGCTTTTTCTCGGCAATTTTTAAAAGACCACTTTAGCAGATCTGACGTTAAAATTAACATGTTAAATGTATTTTTTTTTTATTTAAAAAGTTTTATGCATTGACATTGAATAAGTACACCTATTGGTAATAATTGATTTATCTTATTATTAAGTGTCCGTCTCATTGTAAAAATATTATTTTGGTTTGGTTAGTTTTACCATCAAAACAATTTTCTACAACACAAGTATTTTTTGGACTGAATCTGAAACGTCGGGTTGCTTGCTTTTACGTAGCATAAATGATCGACATTTTGTGAAGTTGTTTGTATACTCTTGAGTTTTTACGCATTTAAAAGTTTTTTTTTTCTGTCATTGTTTATTTATGTAACTTGTACGAGTAGGTATGTTAAAAATAGGTTGACTTTGAATTTTAGTCCGGCACTAAAAAAAATCTGAATGTTGGTTGTGAATCCTTGACATCCGGATTTGTTTACAATAAATAATAACTTAACTTAAAGCAATGTAATATCGAGATATTATTTCAAAGAAAAATATCGTTTAGAAATGTAAAATAAAAATAAATTAATATATTATAACAGATAAAAAACATTTCATTGAAGGCAATGTAGAAGTCTAGGAATTAACAAAGCATATGACCTGTCATTGACACTTTGCGCACTGTGTAACATTTACCATTCTTCTTTTTTAAAAATATTTATATTTCTTCAATTTTTTTTTTAATTTCATTTTTCATTTCATTTTTTTGCACCACAACAGGCCAGGAGGCCCAATTACAGTGGTGAAATACATCACAGAACAACCAGGCTTGAGAAAAATCACATTTTAACTTTTGTGTTCTCACCGGGAATCGAACCCGGAACCTTCCGCGCGTGAGTCAAGCGTCTTGACCAATACACCACGGAGGCCGCCATCTTATGTTAAATAGCTGAAACTCTTATTGATACGGACGACATTCTGACCGAATTATTTTATCCACATAGCATACTAGACAACGCCTGAAAATATTTTCATTTTTTGTACTTCTTGAAAGAGCCGGTTTTATCAACAATCCAGTTATTGTTTAAAATTTAGATAAAGAAATTAAATCAAAATTCTTGATATAAAAATATAAATTAGAAGAAATCGCTTTATCACAATATTATCAAACCGAGTTTGCTGTGGGAAAATCAATAAACGTTTAACCTTGGCGCAGTCTTGTTCCAAGAGTAACACAACTCGTTCCGAAAATGTATGAATTAATTAACATGCGTATTTAGATGGTTTTTTTCCTATTTTTTTTCTTCTTTTGCTGCTCCTACTGGAGGTTGGCGACTACCGTTCTGAAAATTCATCACGATCCTGGGCCAGCTGCTGCATCCGGCGTACCGAACCACTGTCTGAGATTTCTGAGCCATAATGTTCTTTTCCATCCCATACCCCGCCTGCCCTCAATCTTTCCTTTCATAATCATTCGGAATATGTGACCAAAGTATAAGGCTTTTCTTCTTTTGATAGTGGTCAGTAACTCCATCTCTTTGTGCATAATGCTTAAAACCGCTTTATTGGAGATACGATCAGTCCATGAGATTCAAAGCATTTTTCTGCACAACCAAAGTTCGAGGGCCTCAATTTCGTTCATTGTCAAAACTTTATGAGTCCAACCCTCCACTCCATTTAGCAACACTGGCATTACATACACTTTTATTGTTATCCATCTTGTGCTTATACCCGTATGCAGAGACAAACCTTAAGGTGAGGAGAGTACATTCTATTGTCTTTACCTTCGGGTTATTCTCTGCATTTGAAATTAGAATGTATTTTCCTCACCTTTTGTCTTGTCTCTGGGTATTAGTCTCAGATCTCGGTTGTAAAGGAGTTTCTGCATTGTATAGAATCTAGCAATATTAATTCCGGTCTTTATTTCAGAATCCGGATTTCACTCATCACTTAGCCATCATCCTAACCTAATCAGGTAACCTGTTCTATCCCACTACTATATAAAGTGAGATGGATGTTATTACCTCTCCGTTTGCTGGCCACCATTGCTTTGGTTTTGAGAGCGTTCATTTTGAGTCCAAATTCCTTACCCACATTATTTACCTTGTAGACTTTTCCAATAGTTCTTGTAAATGTCTGCCTTCTAGTTTGCAACCTTTTGTCAACCGCGCATAATCGACGCGTTCTCCAGATAGTTCTTCAAAACTGATCCAGATACGCGGCGGTTGGAATACCAATGCAAGGCGCTCCAATTGCAGCGTATGGCACCCAATGCTTCACTAAGTGTGGATAGAAAAATGATGATGGCATGTCGTTGCCGTGTAGGCCAGAAAAATGACAGCTTTGATTTAAATATGCAAATCGAAGCGTAAAATTATTTTTTTTAAGAGGCAAACGTCACCGATTTAACTAACGAAAAAATTGCCTCAATCCGAATGATTTGTTTTTTACTTTATGAAAATAATAAATAATTTTTAACCACATCTTTGAGATTCTGAAACAAGTTGGTAACTACATTTTTCTGGTTATAAGGTATTGCGTTTTTAAAATTAAAGACTCAGCTTAAATCCAAATAAAACTTGTTGTTTTCGTATTCATAAAATACCAAGTATTTCTATTTGCGTTTTTAAATACAGATTATTTTATGCCATTTATGCAGACATCTTAATTTTCGAAAAAAAAAAAGTACCAACCTGTGCCAGAAACTCAACTCGAAAATTATTTTTAATATTTTATTCCTTTGAATTACTCTAATAGCTTACATTGTCCAGATTATAAACAAGCAAAAGTCATTGATTATGAAAATACAAAAAAAAAAATCTATATCCATTTAAATGTATTCGGTATTTTAGTATGTAAAATGTCTGCATAATACGAAACATCCCACCCCAGTGAAGAAACGATATTTTCATGTTTAAAAATAAATACGAAAATTGAAAAAAAAAACTATATTATTTTATTGATTCGAAATTATATAGTATCTTGAGTTATGTCACTTTTACGGTAAAGGTGCGATAGAGCAGCGTAAGTGATTAAAGTTTTAATTTATATTTTAATTAAGTGGTTGAACGATTTATTTCCGTGTCGTAGAATAATTGCTCGGCATAAATTACGGTTAGGGTAACGTAAGGCCGCGGCAGCCGGCCGGTCGTCGGGCGCGGCGCGGCGCGGCGCGGGCGCGAGAGGCGTCGACATCTCAATTCCAATGTTTGGTCGACTCCAGACCTGCTGTTAAAATGGGCTGTGAATCCGTTAATCTCAGTCCTACTCCTTTTATTTCATAAAATAATTCATTGATCTTTCGAAGAGTAAAGGTTTATTCCGGTTAATCTTTGAATTAGAAAGAAAACGTAGGTAATAGTAATCTTTCCAGAATTAAAATTTTTAATTAACTCTTAAAAGACTGTGGTAAATAATTTAATTGCGCGCGGTGATGTAATATCGTGTTATCACTAGTAAAAGACGGAATATTCTAAAGTTCAGACATTTGAGAAAAAAAAAACATGAAGACATATTGTTTTATAATTCCTTTTCCATAATGAATGCAAATAAATAAAATATTATTTAGCCCTGTTATAGCAAAATAAAAAAAAATCATAAATACGTAACTCATATTACGCGCGTGCGTCCCCCATCACTGTTATTGACTGACTAAATACTGAATTTTATTGAGTTTTTTTCTTCGTGCTCTCTCTAATAAAGATTTGTTGCTGAATTAGCGCACATTCATTCTTCGCGTAGCAAGGAAAAATATTTTTTGTATTAACATCTAGCATGGTTATACACATTTTACATTTCAAATCCGGTGTGAAAATGATAATTCGAAGATGACAAAAAATACGAGTCCATCATTTAAAAAAATAAGAGAGATATATCAAGTCTTGTGTCCTATGTCGACTAGTGTGACATCACAGCCACACAAGAGTTAAACCAAACCTTTTTCGGATCGAGCGCAAATTGCAAAATTTAAAAGTTTAATAACAAAAGAATAATGAAAATTTATTTAATGTATTAATGTACTAGGAATGGAACGAAAAAAGATATTAAAAGGAAGGTGAGTGCCGGGAACAGAGTGAACGATGCACTTAAATCAACTTTGGCAAATGTATGTTTGTCAAAAGAGGCAAAATTAGCAGATCACAATGGAGTCTAGGTCTTGACCCAGATGTATGGGAGCGAAGTATGGACTTGGAAAAACAGGGATGAAAGAAGGCCGAATGCTGTCGAAATGCGATATCTCAGGTGAATGTGTGGTAAAACTATGTACGACAGATGCACAAATGTCGAGATCCGTACATTATGTAAGGCTGAGATAAGCACTATCGACAAAATCAAGAAACGGACTCTACATTGGTTTGGACATGTAGAGCAAATGGACAGTGAAAGTACGACTAAAAATATTTAAGATGCGAATGTTGATGGCTGCAGAAATATTGGAAGACCGAGAGATACATGGCGTGACCAAATACAACAAATACTTGAAGATGGACATGTTAAAAGTCGGAAAAATCGGAGTGCGTGCATAGTAAGACGTATGAATGTAGAGCAAGCGAGATCTGTATGCAAAGATAGAGTAATGTGGCGTTCTATCCTCTCTGCCTGCCCTTACGGAGAAATAGCATGATGGTTTGTTTGTTTTTTTTGTTTGACTTTTCTTTTCTTGTTTTGTTTGAATTTGTGTGTGTATGTATCTTAGGGTGGGCTGATATTTTTTTCTTCTGAATTTTGAAATGAAAGGGATCTAAAAAGTTGCCTTTTGGATTACTCGTAATAATAAACATATCACAAAAAAAAAATCAATATTATTTTTGGCCCTCAAACAGAGCTTGAAGTTTTCAAAAAAGTTGATTTTTCGCGCTAACCCGGCTGTCATTTTGTAGTCAAGTAAGAACATTAGTCAAATAAAATCTGAATATGTGCATTAAACTTTATTAAATAAGCATCTTAGGGCGTGAGTCGCACTTTGTTCTGTAATAAATGGGTAGCATTGTTTTAATGAGCCATTGTTTTCGTCAATATCAGCCAGGCGCTCAACGAAGTCAGTTCTTCGGAGTGTAAACTTTTTGCATTTCGGTAGTTTTAAAATGTGTTCAAATTCGTAATGTGATTAAGTTATATCTTTAATCACAAAAAAATACTTAATTCAGTATACATAATTGCCAAATTGTTAGACCGTTATAAACTTCAATTCTCGGTTGAGGGCCAAAAGTAGTATGAAATAATTTTAAAATAATTTTTAAGTTCTATGTGATCCAAAATGCAACTTTTTACACACCGTTCACTTTGATGTCTAAAAAAATAAAATAAACTTTATACATAATCGGCCCACTATAATGCAAATGTATGTGTATGTATGTATGTATGTTGTATGTTTATATTTATATAATTTTTTACTTCTTTTTGCATTGTTTTATATTGAGTTACTCTTTCTTCTTCCTTTTTCTCTTCCCTGTTTTTTCCATTACACTTCCTTTCACTCCTTGCAAACTGTACGTTTTATTTTTTATATTTTCGTTCCTATTTGAAACCCTTAATTGGTCTTGGCTTTTGTGGTTACTATGAATGAATAGTTTATTTATATTACTGGGTTGGTTTTATGAAATTGAATTGAATAGATATATAAATCTAACGTGCAGATATGACGCATACTATTAGAAACTAACACCGAGTGCAGTAATTATAATATACTTAGTGCAAGCTGGTGTAAGCTTCTAGTGGCATGCAACGTATTCGTTCGTCGGTTTTATATTTTTCTGGAATTAATTTCAATAATAAAATGTGCAGGACACCAATAATTTCTTTTTAAATGCCACCATACGCCTTTACTATAGTAGTTGTAAACTAACTTTTGTTAGTAGGCACACAACGAAGAATATTTCATTTGAAAACATTCTGTCACGCACAAATATTTTTTTTTAAAGATTTGCATGAACCGTGCATATTTTGTAGTTTATGTATTTATTTTGTTTGATCATATAGGTATAAACATTAATAATGCATTGTTTTCGTTATTCGGAAGAAATTGCCACCTGGCAATAAGCCTGCTGATGTTTGAATAATATGCCCGAAAAATTCAATAAAATAAAGTAAATTGATAAACAATCAGTTTAAAATGCACTAACGGAATATGTAATAATAGTTTGCTGACGTCACACCCATGATGATGTTACTCCAAGCTGGTTTTATTGGATCAATAAATTAACAATCGCTGCCCATTTTGTTGGACAATTCCCAATTAAAATTTACCTCCCTCGCTTTAAAGGGTTTATGAACCCATCACCATGTTTTCACACTAGATCTCACTTAATTAATTTATTGATTATAAAAACCCAAAGGGTTTCTTTGAAATACAAAAATGATAGAACGTATTCGTAATAAAATATTACGTGACGGCTGGCTGATATTGGCTTGTAATGTTAACTTTCAAAAACACTTAAATAATTATATTTACAACATATTGCTAAGTTATCTTGTAGATACTCTGTACTTTAAACTTATTCGATTCATGAAAATCGAATATGGTTTGTAAAAAGTTTTGTAAATCAAAACTAACACAAATGTGAGTATCGTTTAAATAAGGTTAAGAAAAATGTTTCTAGAGTAGCTTTGTTAAAATCACGTCTGAAGAAATATTTCCTTTCTTTTCCTTAATCACTCTTCATTTCCTTTTTCTATGTTCTCTTTTCGATATTATTGAGATTTGCGTGATAGTTTTATGCACTCCGAAATACGTCATGTATATTTACTAATATTTATTGATTTTTTTTATTTAAACGTAATATTGCTAGATCATTTTTGTTTATTTTTGTATATAGGTACTATATATTGAACACCAAAGTAAAATAATTAGCCTTTTTGTTTTATTGGTTGATTAAATTAAATTATCATTTGTAGAAAAAGCAAAATAACAGGAAATATGGGGAACAGAAAATTAAAATTACATAAACATACTATAAATAGATGAACTAGCTGACAGGCGTCTCACGCTTAGATCAGCTACGTCTACGGCGAGAGGAAAAGTTATTATACCTCTACGCAAACAGCGCACTAAATTTGGTGAGCGCGCATTTGCGGTCGCAGGCCCTATGGCATGGAATGCTCTCCCAGCAGAGGTGCGAGGCTGTGAAAGTGAAGTGATGTTTCGGAAAAAACTTAAAACCCACTTGTTCTCTAAATCATTTGAATAAATCCGTAGCACGTGACAACAAAATAAATTATTTTAATCAAATTACAAATTTAAAGCTTCAATTAAATTAACTTAACAGTAGAATCACCATGTAAAGCGCCCTTGAGGTATTTTATTACGAAAATGGCGCTATATAAGTTATCCACAATAAATATAAAGGCAGCAAAATAAAATATTAAAGTTAATAAATGACCTCCAGTATATAACAACAACTAAATAACTCTTTGAACAAACTAAACAGTTAAATAAAACTGAATTTTAAATAGAATCCTTTTTCAAAAATCGTTAATTAGCCACTGACGTAATTGTAGACGAAGAACTAAAACTTGTAAAAGAATGGAGTAAACATGGATACGAAAATACCAGAACAATATAATTTACAACATTTTTAAACGAGACAAGGACAGTCGAGACTAATAAACCATGGACTGAAATTATACAATTTACTACTAGACAAAACTTAAAAAAGACTGATCTGAAGATGATCATCAACAATAGAATATGAATTTAAAAAATATTTATTTTAATGTGAAATGAGTGTAACCTATAAGAATTTCTAAGCAAATTTGTAATGAAAAAAAAAATATATTGCATTAAAATACAGGATTTTTTTTTCTTGAAACGTGTACTTTTTAAGATTTTATCAATTTACTGTTTATCGTACATTTATTACTAATAAGTTTTATTGCGTTAAAACCTTATCTTATCTACAATCAAAGAACTCCGAAACGGTTTCATCATCCGGCTATTATCGGTATTGATTAAAAATCTCATGAAAGCTTAGAGACATTAACTAGGCGGCGATATGCCGCGTATTCATCTGTTGGTATAAAAAGGCGCAGTTACTCCGGAATTCAGAATATTATCTGAGACAGAACAAACGCTAATCGATCGAGATTATATCGAGTATCGAGGCCCGAACGGCTTAAAATATCGTAATTCTTAAAACCTACGTTAATGGTTAAACTGAATTTAAATGGGGTTGATTTGAATTAATTACAGGTTTACATAGACAGAAGCTTGAGTTCCTCATTAGGAGAGCAGAAATTGTGAAGAAGTCTATCGGTGGATTTCAAATTAAATCTAAAACGATTCCACGGTGTCAAATGCTTGTTGTTTACGGCACATCAAAACTTTATTGCGGGTTGTGTTATCAAGTAATTAAGTCATAAAAAGCAAAGTTTCTTTAGTAGGATTTGTGTTTTTTGTGTGAGTGCTTTTCCATCTGGTTAACGAAGACAGCTTTACAGGGCTGTCTCAAGCCCAAGTTTTCTTTTAATTTATATTACATAAATAAGTAAATAAAATCTTAATTTGTGCTTGTTGGTATAACATAACAACTAATAAATCGGTTTTTATTTTAATAATCAATGACGCGATCCACTAATTTGAAATAACCAGTGACCAGTTTTATCGCTTTTGCGACATCTTCGAGACTGATATTTTTTGGAAAAAATAAATCTTATCATGCGAAATTAAAAGAATAAATTATTAGTAATTGAAATTAACGAAATTTAAAAATGTTACATAGTTGTATATTACTACTCACCGACTTTTCTATGTCTACCCGTTTCGAGACGTACCGCATGTTAGTGTTGGCTGCTTAAAGTATGCAGTTTTACATACATTCACGTTTTACGCTTTTGTGCAAAAACCAGCGTCGTAGATAGGGGCTGGTCAGGCGGGCGGCTGCCAGCGGCACAGCCCTCAAAAGGGCGCACCTTGCAGGCCCATGGCCTTCTTTTTTCTTTCTCTTACTAGAAAATAAGTCTCACGGGACGCAAAATTCAAATCCTGTCAGGTGTGCTCAACCCTAGCTACGACGCTGGCAAATACTATGGTGAAGGTTTATAGTGGGATTTGCTTGTTAGTTTGATTGGTGTCCTGACAAAGAGATGGATATATCTCGAAACAAGTAAACATAGAAAAGTCGGTAAGTGGTAATATACAAATATTTAGTAACACTTAATAAATTATTTGGCCACAAAGTGAATACTATAAATATAAGTAATTAAATATTTTTGACTAAAGTTGTTTTGTACAGTTTTAAAAAACAAGTTTTATAAAGTACCTTCGAATGATTTTTATTTATTCATGTAGGAATGTTTGTACATTATGGTGGATCGATCTTGTATGCAGTTTTTTTTTTATCAATATGGCTCTATGCGGAAAAGATGTTCCATAGTATGTAGAATATGGAAAAAATCAAATAAAAAATATTTTTTAAGGGTAAAGTATGCTGCGAGGGGGTTGACCTTTAGTTTATTTTTAAAAAAGACATATTTGTGTAAGATGATTTTAGATACTTAATTATTTTTTTAGTGTAATTTGAATAATAATTTTGATGTTTTTTTAAACATAAAAAAAAAATTCTATGATTGCTCAATACGCATAATTATAAACATTTGAATCCATCATGCTTATGTTTTATCTTTATAATAAATATTTGAAAAAAATAAAAAATTGTTTACCCTAAAAAAATATTTTAATAGGTATTACCGTGAAAATGTTAAAATACCTAAACTTCAACAGTCGCGCGGCAAATATTATCGTAAATATATTTTGGTTTTTTTTCCTGTACTTGTAGGCCGTAAAACAATTTTCCACATAGGGCTGTTATGAAATTCCAAAAAATAAGAAATCTGGCACCTTAACATAGATCAAAAATGTTTCTGTATTTTTTTTTACCAATTTATTTTTTCACTTTTTTTTCGTTTTTATCAACAAGTACGCTAAAGTGAACGTATTTTGATACTCGAAGTTTTAAGTAAATAAACTACGAGACACGAACCTAACTTGGGAGGATGCACAGGAGGTGGTTGTTAAATGAGATGCCCGGAGGCTCTTTGAGGACACAAACTAGGGAAAAAGCATGGAATGATGATGATGATGGCTTGGCCTCATCAACCATACCAGGTAACTGCACAAATAAAGTGCACTAATTCAATAAATATAGTATACTGGTCTGGTTGTGTGCGAATGAACCTGACAGGGCCAGGTCTGGTTCTGTTGTCTGTTAATAACATAATTCCGTGGTAATTTGTGGCGACTCTGTAATGCGCAAGTTTTACCGCCAATAACTGTTTGGCTCCGGCTCTCGTTTGTAACAATCGTAAAATAAAACGCCATCTTTACTGCACCAATCTGATAAAATTATATTATTATTTTATAAGAGTGGCGGCTGTTAACTGTTAGCTGGTCACCTCGCAATTTAGAACGAAGATAATAATATTATTATTATTTACGAGTTTAAGAGTACCTTCACCAACGTTTATATGTATGACATCAAAAGATATCCAAATACATATTATTTTTTAATATAAAATAACCGTTGGCGTGAAATCATTATCTGCGATAATTCCTCGGCTTGGATCTTGAAGGGCTTGTGTCAGATTTCATATTTTTCTTGCTACTGTTTTGAAGAGGATCGTTATCAATTGAAAAAAATGGATATTTAACTTGTTTATACACACGTTATAACGGGTTACATTTGCTACTCGTCACAGTAAATAATTGCAACCAATCTTTCTAATTTTATCTGCAGCGAACGCGTCTACCAATGTTTTTTTTCTAAACCTTTGAGAAAAAGACAAAATTTGAACAATATGAACGGTCGGATAGCGCTCGTATAGATAAAAAATTGACTAAAGGTTCCAAAAATGTCGGATAAAGAAGGATTGGGATAGCTTTACTTGAAGTCTTACAATATTATGTTGATCATGTTTTTTTTAAAGAAACGTATTTAACATATTTTAATATTTTAATACTTGCTGTATACCATTATTTTAGTTTCATTTCTTGTTTCAGTTTCAGTGCTGCAGAAAAGCGTTTATTTGGTATTATTAGTAATCTTAATACATATATAATTCTTCTGTAAGTGTGATATCACTTAACTTATCCTTAAAGGCTTAACCGATTTACGTTCGGTTTTCAGCGAAATGTATATCTTTCCGCAGTGTGTGTTCGTAGATATTAAAATTTTCAATCGAATCTGTGAAAAAAAAGTAAGAAGCATAAATATTTTTCATCGACCTACCAGGGTTGTCGATGAAACAAAAATACGAAAAATGGAAGGATGTGGTTTTTTGTGTTTAAAAAAAGTTTGTTTTTGAATGTTTACAAACAACATTCGCTTTTTATGGATCCCATTCAGATTCATTCCTTATAATTTCTTGCTATTTATTTCTTATAAAAATAAATGCATTTTTAAAAATCGCATTCATGAATAATGTGCTTCGCTGTTGGTGAAAAGAGCCGAATTCGACATTTGCAAAAAGAATTCTATATGTGAAAATCAATTATTTTATGTTTTGGAATTCAACAATAAACAAATACCTACTTAAATGAACAAATCGAATAATAATATTCTTTAGTTTTGGAATTCAATCGTAAAAAAGTACCTAGTTACCTGTTTATCAATGAAAAGTATTTTTCCAAGGTAAGACCAGGCAAGCCGACGTTTGAGCAGGACATCATCTTTTGGGTCTTCTAGTAAATTGTAAATCATTACCCATTAAGTCTGAAGTCTTTTCAGTGGAATACAATTTTTTAGGATATGTTTATTTTATACACTTTTATATTTTTATATTATATGCATTTTTGTAATTAAATGCAACCTTGGAATAACGCAATTTTATATTTGTTTTCCAAAAGGTCTACAATAAATGTGTAATCTCAAATTTGTTTTATCGGCAAGACATTAAAGAATTTCAAATATTCACTATCGACCTTTTGTTTCGCCTAATGGATTTTGCTTTTGGGTTCAATTTTCGTTGATAATCTCACTTGAATATTATACATTTTACCATTATGAGTCTGGAAGGTGAGACCCCAGACACGCACTCCGCAAAACATAATCGATTCAATGTTTGTGGCATATATATACATAAATACGTTTTGAAAGTTAGTATGCTTTTTAAATGCTACTTGTTATGTGTGTTTAGTTTCTTGTGCATATTAAAAAAAAATAAAATATTCTAATTGGCTTAGGCTGTAAATATAATGAATAAATTATTATTATTTTAAGTGACGATTTTGAAATTCAACACAATTTTCTAAAATAATCAAAGCAGGAATGCATAATATTGGTGTAGATTACGAGAAACACCTGACATAGTTGTCAAGTTTCCAATACAAAGCAGAGCTAATGGTCACATTATGGACCGGAGACGATTATTAAGTCCAGAGGTGTGACCACGCTGTTTCATTATAGGGGTTTATTGGGACTAAGCTGATTCTAATCGCCGCGTGTGGAGACGTTGCAGTAGGTACCTACTTGCAGTCATATCAGGGTTGTCATTATCAATCACAATAATATATTTTTTAAATATCAGAGTACACTGGAACCTCTTTTTATACGAAAAATACGTTCCACAAAGTACCGGGTAAAAAAACATGGAAAAAAAGTGTACTTAAAACGAACAATGATAGATTTCTAGGCATAAAAATCATTTTGGGATTTAAAAAATTAAATTTATCACTTTTTGTTGCACCCTAATTTTACTAACCCGGCGTCATAAATGATCCGAGTGTGGGACACCCATAATTAAAAATACATTATTTATTATGTACGCCGATGACGCAGTCCTCCTAGCTGACAGCGAAGAGGAACTGCAATCCTTGGTTACAAAGGTTTACGAAGTGTGCAAGGAGAGTGATTTGCTAATGAATGTGCAAAAGTCGAACGTCATGGTCTTTGAAAGAAATGTAACTATGACTGAATGTAAGATTGTAGTAAATAGAGATAGTTTGAAACATGTCGAAGAATTTGTATATCTGGGTAGTATGTTTACTAGAGATGGAAATATAGACAAGGATATTGAAAGGAGGGTTGGTGCCGGTAACAGAGTTAATGGTGCATTAAAGTCTGTCGTAGCAAATAAGTGTCTATCGCAAGAGGCTAAATTAGCAGTTCATAATGGAGTTCTGGTACCAACCCTAATGTATGGAAGCGAAGCATGGAGTTGGAAAAAAAGGGACGAAAGTAGACTGAATGCTGTTGAAATGCGATCCCTCAGGCGAATGTGCGGAAAAACAATGTATGATAGGTGCCCTAATGTCGAAATTAGAGCAGAATGCAAGGCTGAGTTAAGCATTATCGACCAAATTAAGAAAGGTCTTTTGCGATGGTTCGGTCATGTGGAGCGAATGAATGATGAAAGAACGGCTAAAAAGATTTATTATGCGAATGTGTCTGGTTGTAGAAGTCGAGGAAGGCCGAGAAAGACATGGCATGATCAAGTACAACAAATTCTTGAAAGTGGTCATGTGAAAAGTCGGAATAATCGACGTGCGTGCATGAGAAGATGTATGAATGTGAAGGAAGCAAAGGAAGTGTGCCAGGACAGAGTGGTGTGGCGTTCTATCCTCTCTGCCTACCCCTCTGGGGAAATGGCGTGATGGTTAGTTAGTTAGTTAGTTATTTATTGTTTTATATTCTTATATTATTATATTTCTTGCATGGATAAACTGCAATATACATTTGATCAATATAATATTTATAATAAAAACAGTTTTTTAAATATTTTAAAATAAGACAAATACTGTGAAGCTATGTGAAAAGAAACAATCCAATCATTCTTCGACAAACCATTTGAAAAAAAACTAAATAAATTGATATTTTAAAAAACTTAATGTTTCAGAAATAATATAAATAGATACAATTAAAAAAATAAAGAGAATATTTGATAGAGCACAGTTTTTTTTTACTTAGAGATAGATACATATCTGTATTTTGTGTACCTGAAAATGTTAAACAAACCATGAAACTGGGTGTAAGTCATCCGAACGCAATTTGAATCCACGCGCAAGGCACTACTAAAACAGAGCAATCAATATATATGATATTCCACTTCCGCACCTAATGGTGCATAGAGCACAGCATTGGTACACCAACCGCAGTGTATATTGATCGTTTTTGTTACACGGAGGGGAGATGATCGGTCTTAAGCTTCAGGTGCCAGTCCATAGACTATACAATTCTAAAAGCAACGAACGTTTTAAAATAAAGGTTAAAATTTTTTACATTACATCAAAATACTTTTAAAAATTGTAACAAAGACTATCTATCACCTTAATGTTACGCGTTGTTAAATGAATATTTATTTTTTTATTCCGTTTTTTAACCCGTTATTTTGAATCCGCGAATAAAACCAGTGTAAAAAGAGGTTCCAATGTTTATCAAATTTTTTGTAGATACTGGTTTTTGTCACGTACATATAAGTTTTTCAAAAAAAAAAAGAAAGTTTAGGCATTTAGAGCTTTTGACGTGTCATTGGCTGGTTCAAGTCACTTTACATACCGTGTAACATTCATTACTCTTCCTATGTTTGGCCATTTATATTTATGTGAATTTTCATCAGTTGATTGTTTTAAAAGATCCAAGCTTAAACATAAACCAGCTATTAACAAATCAAAAGCCGAATATATTGCTAGATTTTCATAATATCCGTCCATAAAA
This sequence comes from Micrasema longulum, assembly GCF_059751315.1. Lineage (NCBI taxonomy): Eukaryota > Metazoa > Arthropoda > Insecta > Trichoptera > Brachycentridae > Micrasema > Micrasema longulum. The sequence continues at coordinate 132,132 of NW_028279488.1, read as the reverse complement.
ATTATTTTATCATTTTAAAAGTTCATGGATTTTACCTTAATTTTAATGACACAAAATTATATTTATTTATTTATCAATGAACATGGCACGTAGTGCCTTTTACTTTACAAAATAACGATATTATGGAGAAATAAACACTTTAAATAATATACAGTAGATAAACGAGAAAAAAAAGCTTAATAAGTTTTAATGTACATTTTATAACACGCCAGCATAATATTGGGTTAAAAATAATCATTACAAGGAATATAAAAATTAAAAAGGTACGTTAAATGTTTTTTTTAAGCTATTTAAAAAAAATATAGGTAGGTAAATATTTAATCATACGAGTAAGTACATTGAACAAAATAAAATCCAAAATGTAATTATACTAAGTTTAAGAGAAAAATGATTTTTTAAAAAGTAAAAAATAAGAACCCCAAAAACATAAAATATATATTATATTCACAAAAATATACAAAAAGTAAAAAAAAGTAAAGAGAAAGCAAATTAGAATTTAAAAATATAATAAAGGTACATAAAAATAGCTTGACAAATGTAAGTTACCGTTCCCCATATTTGAAATAATTGAAAAGAGTTGATTAATATTGACCACACTTTATGTTAAATATATCAGCAACGTCAGAACAGTTATTGCCGAGTACATGAAATCGATTCAGAATAGCATTATATAAAATGAATACTAATGCATAAGGCACTAGGCGTACTAACCGCTGGGCATCTTGATCAAATCTTATATCGAAACAATTTTTTTTTACCGTAATAAGTATTTTTTCGGCCCCTATTTTGTCGAGTCTCATGATTATCCTAAAACTACGTAGGTACCTAGTTCAACTAAATTCTGAAAAAGTAAGAACTAAGTACCTTAACCTTTGAAGTTATTGCTATAAATATGTCAGGTGTAATTATTTGTTTCCACGTTTTCTTTATCTGAATTCATACGTCGCGACAGTCAACCTAAAAGATACCTCCTGCGGGTACTGCCCCCGAATGGCTCCCAAGTAATAAAGATGTTCGTATATTTTGAATTCGCGAACGCTACGCAATAATATTACAATAAATAAATATTTATTCGGGCGTGGGTATTATTGTGATGCAGAAAGTAATATTAAGTATGTTCTAGAGCATTTGTGATACGAGGAGATGGTTATTGCTTATCCTAACTGAAAGCTTCCTGAGTGTGTGTGTGGGAAGGCTATAACAATAAAATATGAAAATCCACTAAATATTTGCAGTCAAATGCTTAAACGACGTTTGTTGGATTTCATTTGCTAATAAAATGGAATATTTTGAAGAAATCAGGGGTTAATATTACAGTTTTAGACCTACGTAGCACTTAATAATACACACAGCAATATCATAATATTAATATTTTTCGAATCTTATCTGATAAACTTAGAACAAATGCGAATAATCTTATTTTATCAAAGTGCATTAAAATGTTATTCTTTTGAACAAATTGATAATTCTTTCATTCAGATATGTATGTTTGATGCATCATTGAAATTTGTCATCAATTTATCAAGAAACAAATCAAATAAAATAATAGGGAAAATAATGGAAAAATAATAGATCAATTTTAGCCAAAACATTATTGTAATCCGAAGCACTGAACTTGTATGGTGGCAGAAGAACTGAATATTTGACTATTTAGGATGTAATCCAAGCTTTCGCGCTGAGGTAATGGGCTCTACCAGTCAGGAACAAACAAGCAGACATTTTGAAGGACTTCAAACAAACAAACCATCACGCCGCTTCCCCGTAAGGGTAGGCAGAGAGGATATTTTTATTTTATTAGGGAAATCAACAGTTCTACATACATATTTTTAGTAAACAAACAGATATAGTGTATAAACTCAGAACCAATAACAGATTTCCACATAGTATACAAAGTTAGTAAAGAATATATATATTACATATCAAATAAATACATACAATTTATACATATAAAAATGTTATTTTCAAGTACTCAATAATCAAAGATTATTTAAATATTTTTTAAATATTTTTTAAATATATGTATAGAACGCCACATTACTATTTTTTTGCATACATCTCTCGCTTCTTCTACGTGCATACATCTTCTCATGCACGCACACCGATTATTTCAACTTTTAACATCTCCGTCTTCAAGTATTTGTTGGATTTGGTCATACCATGTCTTTTTCGGTCTTGTACATATTTTTAGCCGTTCTTTCACTGTCCATTCGCTCTACATGTCCAAAACAACGCAGAACTTTCTTGATTTTGTCGATAATGCTTATCTCAACATTTGTGCAACTATTGTACATAGTTTTACCACACATTCACCTGAGATATCGCATTTCATTCAGCCTACTTTCATCCCTGTTTTTCGAAGTTCATACTTCGCTCCCATCAAAAATCAAGATGTCAAAGTAAAAAATGTATCAAACTATTGTTTATAACATTTTTTCTTAAAGTTCGTAGTATTATTTTATTTCATTTGATTATAACGTTTTAAATTTTCTTGTATTAGAAACGCACTAATAAACTTATATTTATTATTAGTGTGGCGCGGTCCATATTCTGTTTACTTTGGTTTATTTTTTTTGTATATATCGGCAGTTTAGCAGCTATCTGTTTTCTATTCATTAACTTGTCATTCGCGATATTATTCTACCTTATAAGGTATATATTTATATTAATAGTCTGGATTACAAAATGGGCTAAGCAATCCATAAAGTAATGCAGACTACAATAATTGTCAAATAAAGATTTTAAAAAAAATTAAAAATTCCACCATTAAAAAGATAAAATAAAAATATTTGTATTTTGGTATGAGAAACATAATAGGAATATAACCGAAATACAAAATTCAACCGAGTTATGGTCCCGTGGTAGTATTGTGGACTCACGGACTAAAGGTTCGAAGTTCAAATCCTAATATACCACAACGTTTCCATTTTTCCATCACAAGTTATTAACAACATTTAGGATGGTCTGAAAAATTTTAATATTTGAAGAAATGATAAGAACTTATGTATTTCTCTTGTACTTCAAAAAAAAAATTCTCAGTAAAAAAAAATATATATTTATTTATATCTAAACTAATTTAACACTGCAATATTTATTATTCTCTAGACTGGCATCCAAACCGTCAGACTGATAATCTTACCTGTTTTTATGTTATTGAGATAAGCTGCACTTGGTGTATCGAAGATTGTCAATTAGCAGCAATCAGATTTTTAATTCATTTATTTCTTCATATATTTTATCATTTACACACTTTTTTGTACACTTTGCCCAGCTAACAATGGTATATACCTCGTTCCATGCTAGGCAATTATATTTTAATACAAAATATTAATTTACAAGTTAATAGATATAAAAGTCAATTATTATATTATTTTACTAGTATTTACATATTGATACATATATTTACAAATATATATACATATATATACACACATATATTTATATCCATATATACACATAAACATACTTTACACTCATACTCATACTTGATGCTTTGATTCAGGAACGTCCTTCCTCGCGAACCCATTAGGACATAATAATATTAAACTGTATAATATATACTTGCTTGATCATGCTTTTCCATCCTACCTACTACCTACAAACAGCCCACTACAAAACCAGCTCTGAACTAATCGGAGACACGGCATATATTACCCGGAGATAAAGGTATCGCGAGAGGTGAGAATCAGACGGCTCCAATTGGGTGATTGGCCTAATTACCAAGCTGCGTTATTCGTAGGGGATAGTTTTTTACTACCAATTTTGATCCTTTATTAAATTTGTAATATCAAAAATTTTAAATGTCGATGTATGCATGTAAAATAACTCCGAAATCATCAACTAGAGAAAATTGCAAAAATATATTGCATCGCGAAATATTTTTTTTTATTTTTGGCAAGGCTAAGTTGGGAAGGTCGTTTTATAAATGACCGATTGAAACTTTCATCCGCTTCGTTTGGGATCAACCGGTCATTTATTAATAATAATCTTTTATAAATCACAGTGAATTAGCAGTTCACAATGGAGTCCCGGCGCCGGCCCATAAGTATTGAAGCGACGGATGGAATTAGAAAAGCAAGTATTAAAGCAGGCTGAATGCTGTCGAGATTCTATGTTTCAGCTAGTAAAACTATGTACATGTACAGCAGATGCACAAATATCGAAATCTGTGCATTATTCAATGCTGAAATAAGCTTTATCGACAAATCAAGAAAGAATTACTGCGTTGGTTTGGACAAGTACAGTAAATGGACAGCAAAAGAACGGCTCAAGATCGAGAAATACATGACATAAACAAATTTAACGGAAGATGAACAAAACAAAACGCGGAATAATCATCGCGGGTGTACGATAAGATTTTTGCATACGGAGGAAGCGAGGTCTGTATACAAAAACAGAGTGATATGGCGTTCTTTTCTCTCTGTCTACTCCTACAGAGAAACGCGTGATGGTTCGTTTGTTTGTTCTGACAATACACTTTTGCGAAGAAAATTTCACAAAATAAAGCTAAGAAAAATTATTACGTAATTCTACATAAGGTATTTATTGAAATATGTTTCTGATCCAGACTAGATTGGATACTCCTTGACAAAATCAGTACTTTTTACTTCTAATATTCTTTAAAACATACGAAAATAAAAATTCTCATAATATGAATAAGCAAGTTCTTCTTTTCAATGTGACAAGAAAAAATATATCAAGCGTTTTCAACATTGAACAAACATTCGAATAAGACTGTTAAAGATGAATTTGTTATTAAAACATAATTTTCATTTACTTAAATCGTAATAAAATTGAATCTATTAAAGAATTCAATTGATAAACGGACCTCGGTAGTCAGGACCGGAGAGTATCCTGCTGAGATTTATGGGCCCATCAGGACCTAGTAATCCAGCTGCATGCCTTGTTCCTTGTTACCAATGTGTTCAGATAACACTAGCGTTTCCAAATTAGACAAAGCGTGGTGACACCACACTAGTTCAATTCAATACTGATATTATTAATAACACAAACACATAAAGATAAACTCAAAACGATTTAATAACACCTTGCCATTTGCCATATCCTGTTGTTGTTTCCCAAGATAAATATTGCACAATATTACAATATAACTGAACTACGTTTTACCATCAATGTTCCAGCTTTGAGTACTCTGTTAGCCTTCCTGACTTCATTAAAGCTTAAAAAAATACTTACCTGTTTAATTCACCTTATTCAATAATTTCCAAAGCCTTCACTCCTTCCTACGGTCCCATGTTCAAAATAAATATTGGGCTTTTTTTAGGAAATCTTTTTTAATACTTCAAACAATATTTATCAAAAAGCTCACTTTCCATCACTGAATATTAATATTATCGACGCTGGAAAGGAAAAAAATATAAAGCTACATGTAGCAATTTTACGGAAAAGCCAACAAAAGATTTTTTTAACCCCACAATAGCCAATGTAGACAATCTGCTAAATACCGATAATCGGTGTATAAAAGTGATTTCAAACGTGTTTATCACTCGGCGACTTGTTTAAAATGGGCCTTACTTATAAACCTGGTATAAAGTTACACCTAGGCATAGTGATAAAATAAAGGTATGATTATTACCCTTATTGAATCACTGTTATAAGGATGATACTCCTATCCGTATTCTATCACTATGCTTTGGCGTAACTTTATACCAAATTTATGAGTAAGGCTCTTTATTGTTTATATACTAGCTATTATTATTTATTTTAAAAATTCGCCGCCAGGGTGAAATTTTTCAATTAAATTTGAAACAAAAAGTCAGTTTTACGTATTCTGTCAAAAGTGTAATTCAACTTAAGTTCAAGAATTAAGAAGTAGAATTAGAAAAATTGGGCATAGAACGGTTAATTAATATAGAAATCTAGAATAACGCTTATATTTTTATTTAAATTATGTAGGAATCACGCCCAAATAATACTAATATATGAGATTTTTATGTTAATAAAAATAAACATAAAAACACTAATTAGCTCTTTTTCAAAGTTGCTAAATGTCACTTGTTAATTTTTTTCTTTCCAGCGTCGTTATGTAAAAAAAAACATTAATTAAATATTTATTTATTTTTTACTATGTATATGCAACCGAGTTTTTGTTTTATTGTTGAAAAAAAAAATGTTTTCATTCTTTGGTTTGTCCACCTCGTGGTCTAATGGTCAGCCCTGTTTACCTACTGTGCATAAGGTGCCGGGTTCAATTCTGGACTTGAAATTATGCTTTTATTTCAACATGATACACTAAAATATTTCATAGTCCTTAGACTTGAACCTTTATTATTTTACTTTGGCTTAACGGCAGTAAACTTTTCTCAATTTGTATTTACTCTACGTTCTACTTCATTATTGGTTATCATATCGGCCCAAGATATTCTTAACGTTCTATGATAAATCCACGTTTCAAACGCTTTAAGGCGGCTTATAAAATTAATTTCTGTAAATATATCGAAATTTGTATATTTCATACATTTGGTCATATGTTATTGCATGTAGAAAATTTTACCAATCAGAACTATACTCATTAGGTTCTCTTCTAATAACGCTAAATATGTATATAATGATTCCGCCAATCAGTTTGATTTTCAAATGACTATCATTAATCCATGTACCTCATGCTATTTGTTATACCTAGTATAATATGAATGTAATTTATTCAAAATGTCGCTGAAATCAAATGACTAATGATTACCTTATCGCTCTAATTGTCATGCACGCACATTTATTTTAATTGACTTAATGATAACGAAACGAGAACATAGTGGTGCTAATTTCCACGCCTCATGAGGTCATCACAACTTAATCATTATGGCCTAATAGTCTTCTTAATACCCCCTCACTAGCAAAACCAGCTTCCGACCAGTTCAGATAACCGAAAATAGTAGTATTTTGCCCGTATAATATATAGATTATGTTCAGTAAAAAACTTCACAGCTTACAACATATAAATCAATTAGTGATGAAACATTTATAAAAACTACAAAGAAGAATCTAAAATTGCCAAAGGGAACCCGTATTCGTACAACTGCCTGCTTTAATCAATATATTGTTCTGATAATTTGACGTAGGGTAGCGTTTAACCTGTAACGTTTTGCAGTCGTTGAACTGGCATTGATTACTTTGCCATGAAGCATTTTTTGATGATCAAGATACGCCGCGATTGGTGTAGCTTGTAGGTATGCTAAAACAGTGCCTTATTTATCAAAATGTACAATACAGAATGACTGCTGATTAAGGTGTACATATATGAGTTGGTTATAACAAAAACTAGTTTTAAATTAAGGTCTAATATATGGTTCATAAAAAAAACTATTGTACACGAGGACGAATAAGCCACTAATACACAATATGGTACATAAAAGAAATAGTGTAAAACTGGTAATCCCAGCATGGAAACGATCCACCTTTCTCAATGTTCTGTTCAACAGACCACTCACCTCCCCTACAAGCATCTTTAATGGTAAATTTATCCTGTATTTGGGAATAATAAATGGTTAATGTTGAGATTATAAATTAACCCGTTCAGAAGTTTAAAGGCCATAAAAACTAAAGCAAAGCTCTTTCTAACCCGCAAACTTGTGATACCGAGCATACCTAAGAATAACAATGATGGGTACTGCAATGTGTAGTATCTATTCTATTTCTTGTACGGGTAACGAAGAAACTTCTTCTGTGTTCTCTCCACTTTTAGTTAATGGCTTGTTCGAGGCCTTACACCACCGCACCGCTCTCCAGAATGCTACGCATAAAATTCGTTTATAAAAGTTTGATGGTATTTCATTCTGCGAATTGTTTAGAATTATGGATTACAAATCCCAACATCTCGGAAACAGAACGACTCACATGAACAATGTGACTATGAAACGTTAATGAGGTATCAAAAGTCACTTCCAGGTCCTCGGTCTCCGAAATATGCTTTAAAGAAACATCAGTCATAGTTATGTTACCTTGTCAATATTAAAATCTACAGCCTAACTCGAGTTAAACATTTTATTGATATCCTGTTGCACTATTAGTCAGTCGTTAACGGAAAGAATATTAAAATGTAATAAGCAAAAAGCAGAAATTCGGTAAAGCTTACGTATTTACCTACATTTATAAAGTAACAAAAAAGTAGCGGTACTTATGTCCTATTAAATGCGGATAGTAGAACGATGCTGGTAATGCACCAACAAAATACCATATCACCATTTTTTACTGAATTTGTCTTCATTTTCACTCTGTTTTATTAATTTCAATTGATTTTGATGACGTGATTCAAAATCCGATTGGATCACAACATTTTAAGTAGATAAGGTCTTGATTCTCAAATGAGAATGATCGGCATACACTTACCTAACTTATGAAATACATAATATAAAGAATAAAATAAAAAATGAGGTTGTTGTTTAAATTGATACTTAAGCCTTAAACAACGGTATTTCAATAAAACTCCTGACCAGACCTGTGGTGGTGGTAATTAAGGTTTTTAACGATGTAAAGCAAGTTTATAAAGCTCTGAATCATAAATACTTCGGTCATGATCACGCTCGACTTTCGGTCTATTAAATGTACAATCGGTGTCCGGGATGGGCGTAGGAAGGAAGACTCGGAACATATCGGGAACCCATCAGAGTTGAAGCGTAATTTATTATTATGGAGTTCCCGGCTTCGGGAGACAACATTATCTGCTGCGGGGACAAGGGTGTAAGGAGGATGGGACATGAAAACCGAGCATATAAAACCAGCTACAAAACACTTGTACAACCCGCGAGTAAAAGCCACGATGCAGAAACAAACTAACAGACAGCCGCCCAAATACATCAAAATCAAAAATACCTTATGACTTTTTCAGTAAAGAGATTTATTTTATCTTCATCCTATGACATCGTTTGTCCTAAGTGTTCCTAAATTGCGTTTTATAAGACCATTTTAAATGCAATCAGTTTTTTAAAAGATGGAAGCTCCGTGTAAAAAAAGACTAATTTTTTCAACAATCGGCTTAACGTAGTCGAGACATTTTTATAATTTCATTTGTTCGGTGAAATGGACGCTATTTCGTTGGTTCTAGCAATTTGTTAATGACATGCGTCAACCTTTACATGGTGAGATGTTTTGGTGTCTTAATCTAGAGAACGAGATAATACGCAGTAAGTTGTAAATTAAAACACATGGTTTAATGTGTTTTGAAATCTCTGATTGAACGAGTTTACGGTGTTTTTTTACAGCTGCACGACTGTCCCATAAAATTTGATAACCGTTCGATTTGATTATTTTTTTGTGGTAGGTAAATTTTTGAATGAGAGCAAACACCATTTATTTAGTTTTCAAAGCTATTTTCTAAATAACTGATAATTCTGAACCGGTTGCAGTATCAAAAACAACTAAAAATATCATATTGGTTTACTGTTTCTCCGTGGTTCTTCATAGATTATAATACTGTTTATTCATTATTACCAAAGTTTCCAAACAAACAAACAAACAAACCAGACACTTGATAACCTACAGACAAAAGCCCATTGAATATATTTTGTCCAAATAAACACAGCCATGTAAAATTAGAGTGTATCGACATTTAATATTTTATTTCGTAATTATTACAAATTTATTCAGTGACTGTTCAGAGGTAAATATCCTGCAAAGGGGAATTGAGTAGAGATTAGTCGTCCTCATAATGTCAAAAATATTATAATTCAATAAATATGAAACCATCTTACGCTATTTCATGGTGCAGTGTGAATTTATAGAATGGTGTGAAATAGCCTAATCACGTGATATAACGCAGTTGGCTCGTGGTTTGCACGTGTACAGCAGTCCAGTCTCCATAAATGTTAATTTTATTCATTTCCGCACCTAATTGTGCTTAGGGTACTGCATTGGTACACCAATGCGTATCTTGATCGCTTTTGTAACATTGAAGATGATCAGTCCAGAGACTGAAAAATTTTGCTCGAGCTCTTTTCGCCCACAAACAACTTTTGTAAGAAATTTAAAACAAAACATCAACAGATGTTGATTAATTTAAACAGGTCGGTTTTTGGTTGATTTGACGATTTTGCTTACAGCGGTAGGCCTGGCTCGCCAAAATAAATTATTTTTTTAAATACTTGTTTTTTTTTATACAAAATGGTTATAAACTACCTATTGAAAAATTAAAAAATAAAAAAGCTAGCTTAAAACAAAAAGAAACCAATAGCTTTATTTTTTTTGGTTCCGAAAAGGTGTTACAAAGATTTAAAAAAATGTTGAAACAAAATTTGTCCAGGAAATCAATTTGAGCCCAGTCGGTCTGTTGCAAAGGAAAAGGAACAGTTAATTGTGACTGTTGGGATCAGGTATGTATGTTTCCTTCTGGAGATTTAAGATAATAGGTTGAACCGAGGCATTATACAGTCAATAGTCAATAGTAGTTTCTGCACCCACTGATAGACGGCGGCGCCCTATAGACTACTTCCTGAGACCTTACCGTCAATTTGAATACAAATTTTATGCATTCACTTTTGTGGTCAAACATTTCAAGAAAACTATATAATAATTGATACTTAAATATAAGTTTTTAATTAAACATACTTGGTGGATTTTCACTTACTTATTTGACCAATTACTGCTTTTCTTTAACGGGCGTCTTAAAACTGGTTATATTAAAAGATAATTAATTATGTAATTACTATGGTATTGTACTATGAAAAATTATCAATAAATAACATAAATCTAATTTCAATAAATGCTAGTAAATATTTGAGTATAATTAATAAAATAACTTGCCGGATTTTTTGCGGAAAATTCGAATAATTCAAATTTCAGCGACTTTTACTGTAAAAACGTCATAGAAATTATAAGATTTTTGTACAAATTAGTTTTTAATCAGTTTTTTAAATACTTCCATTGTAAAGCTTGGGTTTCCTAGGACAGCGGTGCCCGTATCTTAACGGCCGTAGTGAACGGTGATGCGGTGGACTAGAGAGTGGTTTTATTTTTTAACGGTGTTATCAACACCGTTTTCTTAGGAAACAACTCTCTAGTCACCGTTACGACGGCTGTCCACCGCATCACCGTTCACTACGGCCGTCAAAATACGGGCACCGCTGTCCTAGGAAACCCTAGCTTTACTCTTTATATCTCTGTGTCCGTGGGGATGAATAATATAAATGTGTGAAAATGAACCAAAATCCTTTGCATTTGGTATGTTAGTAGTGCTCAACGCACCACTGAGGGCGACTATTTGCATCTCACTAAGTAGACAATCTTTTTCTTCTTTTTCTTGTCAGCTATCTTTTTCTCTCCACTGTTGGATATAAGCCGCTTATAATTTTTTCCATGTTTTTTTGTCCTGGGCACTCTGTTTCCACCCACGTTCGACGATTTCAGTCCATCTCCTCTGTCGCCTCCCTACTTTCCTCTTGTTTTGATGATGATATTGGGGAGATGATGATAATGAATTGAACGTAGCTATGCAGAAAGCAACCAAGAACTTTTGAGAAAATAGTGAATTATTAAATTAACACAACAGTTGGAATGTTTTGTACTTTATCAGATGATAAATAATGCATAGGTTCATTCGTTTTTGTTAGTAATATAAAAAAATAATTTAATTACGTATTTGACCAGTTTTAATGACTTTTTTGACCCAACAATCTAAGATGTGCATTTTGCAGAAAACAGCCAAATATAATATTGAATGATACCACATTCAAACTTTGAATGTATGATGTGGCATTCTGTAATAAAACATATTTTTTTATTACTTCTTCTTCTTTGCAGTCTCAATCTTGGGGATTGGTTTGCAGCAAAGTCCTGCATCTCGTCCTCCATTGGTCCCTATTTTCTGCAGCCCTCTTCAGCTCCACATAAGAGGCGCAGTTAAAATCTTTGCACACTTGCTCTAAATATTCCCGTCGGGGGCGCCCTCTATAATTTCTCTTTTTTTTTTTTTTTTTCTTATTTTCTCTTTTTTTTTTTGCACCACAACAGGCCAAGAGGCCTAATTACAGTGGTGAATTACATTACAGAACAACCAGGCTTGAGAAAAATCACATTTTAATTTTTGTGTTCTCACCGGGAATCGAACCCGGAACCTTCCGTGCGTGAGTCAAGCGTCTTGACCACTACACCATGGAGGCCGCCATTTGTCTCCTCAGCCATTCCCTCTATGATATCGTGCAGAAGACCCTCATGGCGCATAATGTGGCCGATCCATCGGGCTCGCCTCTCTGAGATGGTTAAATTTTTATTACATGTATTTTAAATTAATTAATTTATAAAATTAAATTGTTTTTTATTAATTCATTCGTTTGCGCGTTTGCCTACCATGCGAAAGGTCTTGGGTTCAATTCCCGACATAGTTGAAATGAAATATTTATTTTGAAAGGTGTTTTTACGCTAGAATATTTCATACAACCCAAAGAGTAAGACTGATCAAATTAAATGCATACGCAAAAATTTGCCGGTTGATGCCGCCCGTCAATCAATAAATGCGTGTGTCGTGTCTACAGTCGATTATTGTAATGGTGTCTATGCAGGTCTACCAATGAACAAAATGACTCACCTACAATCTGTATTGAATGCCGCAGCGAGACTTATTTTCGGAATCTCTAAGTTCAGTCATATCACACCAATACTTCAGGAACTACACTGGCTACGTTTTCCACAGAGGGTCGAATACAAACTCTCTGTTGGCTTATGTATAAGTCGCTGCACAGCTCTGCTCCGGAATATCTAAGGGAGCTATGCATTCCAGATGAACTAGCTGACAGGCGTCTCACGCTTAGATCAGCTACGTCTACGGCGAGAGGAAAAGTTATTATACCTCTACGAAAACAGCACACTAAATTTATTGAACGCGCATTTGCGGTCGCAGGCCCTATGGCATGGAATGCTCTCCCAGCAGAGGTGCGAGGTTGTGAAAGTGAAGTGATGTTTTGGAAAAAACTTAAAACCCACTTGTTCTCTAAATCATTTGAATAAATCCGTAGCATGTGACAGCAAAATATATTTTTTAAATTAAATTACAAATTTAAAAGAATCACTATGTACAGCACCCTTGAGGTATTTTGTTACGAAAATGGCGCTCTATAAGTTATCCATAATAATAATTAGGTACAGAAAAGGGAATGATGATAATAATGATGATTTATTTATTCACTTTAATTGAGGGTATTCGAAGCAAACTATAAATCTCCACCAACAACAAAAGATTTGTTGTTGATGCTAAAATAAACCATACATAAATCTACCTACCTAAATAAAAGCGAAATTCAAAATCGTCTCTAAATCTTGCGGAAATAGATTTAAATTATACTACTCAACACCGCAAACTTAGCATTCTCCATTGTGTTAATGAATCATAATTATAAATCTCACAATTATCTTTTCAAAGTTTTCACTAATATCTCAATAACTCCTTCAATGGAGATTTCTAAGTTTACTTCTTAAACCCTCAATTTATTAGGGAGAAAGGGATTTCGGGAGGCATTACTCTTTCCATTAGCATCTGTGCCGTAAGATTTTCCTAGTACTGTGGGTGCTTCTAAAAATCGAAAAATACCATTTTTGTGACAAACACTATTTTAGAATTTTATTTTATTTATTTTATTTTCTTTTATTTAAGAAACATTCAGTACAGTTACATAGTTCAATATTTTACATAGTTCAACTCTAATGAACCAGTGAAATTTCCATATTATAAAGTAATTATATGTAAGGTGCAAAAAAAAGAAGGAAAAAAACATAAATAGAAGTTGTTTAAAAATTAAAATTAAAGTAAAAAAAAGTAAGAAAATTTGTAAAAATAATTGAAAGTTAAGAATTAAAATAAAGAATGAAAAACATGCTCAGACGTTTTATAAAATTAAATAATAATAACATTTTTTAAAAAGGAAATTAATTAATTAGAATGTAATTATTACAGTTTTTTTGTGTGAAAGCGGCCTCGTTGTTTTTATCAGAACAACCTTACGGTACCGATAACACCAATATATTTTTTTTCAAAATGCTAGTTGCTTTCTGCATAACAACGTTCAAATATTTTTACTAATCAGTCATCATAATCACCAGCGGTTATCAGCAAACTAAATATTTGCATATTTTCTAAATTTGTCATTAATTAATTGTTAGTGCATTTTGTTCCAGAAAATTCCTGAATGTAAAATCCCGTTATCTCTACGGAAAATCAGTCTCAAAATTTTTTGTATGCATTTAGACTTAATTCTGGATTGTCATCAATGGATTTCGGCTCGTAGATTAAATATTTTGTAACTGAAACAATCATCAATTTACCCGAAGGAAGTATGGAGAAGTGTGTCGTCACGAAACAAACGACTCTCAACTAACAAGTATTTCCGGCGTAATGAAGAGCGGAAGTGACGCGGTGTTTGCTCGGTTTCCGTTTCGAGTATAAGGAAGACATTAGCATAAAAATTAGATATCTGCGTACCTACCAACTAATAAAAACACTCATTCATAGTAAAGGATATTACCATGAAAAACATAGTCACATTTCTTCCTTGTTCATTTTGCATTATTTCTTTCGTTTTTTTCTTCACATTATTTTTTTTGCTGTCATTGATTGAACATCGCAATTGAACAAATATAAAACTAATTTTTACTTGATTCGTCAATTGATTCATTTGAGTATTCATTTTATAGTAATATTACTAAGTACCTAAATCCCTGGTACTCCTGCGCCCCGATTACAATGGGAAGTTAACATTTATCTCCAATTTAATCTACAAAGTAAAATTAAGACTAATAAACCAGGGACTGAAATTATACAATAAACTACCAGACAAAACTAAACAAAAGACTCGGATAAACTTTTTTAAAATTGTAAAAAATATTGTTTGTAAAAAATGTATATATTATATTTGTAAAATTAATGTAATAAATCCGTAAGGGTTAATAAATAAATTAAAAAAAAAAAAAAACGTTTTCTGTGTGAAAAGCAGAATATGCCTACAATTTTTTCTTCTAAATATGTTTAGAAATAGGTTACCGACGAAAGTACTTCAAATGTATATAGCAAAAATATTTTTTTTAACAAATATCGGTTTTTCTTTAGAGACAGTCGAAGATAACTCTTAACTTTCCATTGTAACCTGGACGAGTGTTTTCAGCTCGGTGGCTGCTCTAATTAAAAATAAAGAAAAAGGAAATCGAGTGGAGTCCAACTCATTGTGTAATTGACGCGTTCGCTTACCATTCTTGAGGTCGTGGATTCGATTTCTGGCATGGTGAACATTAAATGACATGTGTGACATGAACTGACAGTATTTTACTGTTTCTGGACCAGAACCTGAAGTGTTTAACTGATCACCTTACCGTCATGTTGAACCTGATCGAACGACTTCGGTTATATTATATCCATAATATCCCAAATTCAGTGTTAATAATTCAAGAGTTGTGTCTTTTTTTTATTTTAACAGTGATTACGATTATTACATAGAAAAAATAAGAAGCAAATAAGGCAAGTGTTTTACTTTGATAAAGAAGGTTGTGTAGCTTTAAAACCGGTCGGTAAAAGTAATAAAAAAAACAGGTGGTTAAAAACATAGTTGTTATTTATTCATTTTATTATAGTGTCTAAGATATTTATTTTATATAATTCTATTAAATCTTATTTTATTTCCTTGCACCCTTTTCTCTGTTTTGCAAACATATATTGTATGTCTTCTTTATTTACATTTAAGTCAAGATTGAAATGTCACTATCTAAATATTTAAATTGTTCCTTTATCCTTCTTCTTTCCTTCCCATCCCCTTTCCTCTCTTCATAGTAAAGTGTTATTTTTTTTTATACATATATTTATTTTTGTTAATCTTTGCTTTTAATTTTTGTATAAAATTGTAAGATTCAATATGTCCATGTATTTATAATTTTCTCAAACTGACCGGTTTGGGTAGGTTGGAAGAAATTGCCTTAAGGCAATATGCCCGCCCTTATATGTACATTTATTGTATATGTATATAAAGTGTCAAATAAATAAATAAATAAATTGTATAATTTACTATAATAAATACAGGTTTTCGACACTGAACTAAACTGAGCTGAACTTTGTGTGAAACATATGCCTTTTTAAGCATTAACTTTTTAAAAATGGATTTACGGATCTATTTTAAAGAATGCATTTAAGCATCTATTTTATAAAATGCATTCAAGTATCTCTTTTATAAAATGCATTCAAGTATCTATTTTATAAAATGCATTTACGAATCTATTTTTAAAATAATGCATTTAAGCATCTATTTTGTAAAATACATTTTAGGATCTTATTTATAAAATGCATTAAGTTATCTCTTTTCTAAAATGCATTTAAGCATCTATTTTACAAAATGTATTATAGCATTTAATTTATAAAATGCATTTAGGCATCTCTTTTATAAAATGCATTTAAGCATCCATTTTGTTAAATGAATTCAAGCATCTATTTCATAAAATGCATTTTAGTATTCAATTTATAAAATGCATTTAATCATCTTTTTTATGAAATGCATTTAAGCATTTATTTTCTAAAATGAATTTGAATAAAAGTTTTGTCTTTTATTATTAGTTTATTTATTCTTATTGCATCTTACGTTTCACTCAATACCTGCTTCAGCTTTCAACACCTTGCTAATTTATTTCAAACAATGTATTGAAAATTCTCAAAATGTGGTTGATATCGTTCATATTTTTAACAATATGATAAATCAAGCACAAGATTTGGACTCCAAGCTGATATTAAATTTTATTCAATCGATAAAACACTTTCGTTTAACGCGATAAAAAAAACTACTTTTGATATTATGGGCAGTTTGTTATGCCCAGGTGTGAGTTAGTCGGGTGGCAGACAGGTGAATGAGGGGATGTTCCAAACAAAAACTGCACAAATCAAAGAAGTGTCAGGTGGCATCATAACATACGTCCTTAATCACTGGAATCTCGAATGCGAAATGCACCCCTTTGTTTGCATCCGTTTCGCGGATGCGTTTTTGTGAAATCGGAATAAATCATTAATATGCAAGAGGGGTTATCTACAGGGAATATTGCAAGGAAGGCGATCATTATACTCTTAAAAACCCCGTGCCAAAATTAATTGCTAATAATTCTCTACATCCGGACCAATTGGTTAGATATTTATGTTACATACATACGTATTAAGGAGGTATAGGTACATTGTAACTAGAAGTTTACGTCGGTCTTGTGGTGTAACGGTCAGCGCGTTTGTCTACCACGCAAGAGGTCTCGGGTTCGATTCCTGACATGGTTGATATGAAATAATTGCACTGTCCCGGGATTTGTACCTTAAGAGTCAGACTGATCATCTTACCTTAATGCCACAAAAATGATTAAGACACGCTGCGATTGGTGTACCAAAGCAGCGCTCTATGCACCATTATGAGCGGAAAGGAAATGATTTTGATTTATTTTAGAAATAAAAGACGAGTGATACTTTAATCCACAAATTTGGAATACCCAGTGATTGGTTTCATCGCTTTCGCGACATCTTCGAGACTGATATGTTTATTGAGAAATTCAATGTATTTATACAAAACAGAGGTAAGGATAGCAAATTCAAAATTATATGAGAGTAAATGAAATTATTTTTATCTTAAGGATTATTAACAAGGTGTTTGAGGTTAACTCGTTAACTGGATATTCCAAATTTGTGGATCAAAGTAATTTTCGTCTTTTATTTCCATAATAAATTACAATGAACTTCCATCACAAATTTTCACTTACAAACCTCAAAAAATGATGATGACGATAACTAACAGTCTGCCGGTGCAGCAAACTGCATATATAGATAAATAAATTTAAAAATAAAATAAGCAGTATCTACGCAATTATGTTTAATAAAAAATATTTTGTATGTTTGTAGCACTAACTGTAGATCATTGTTATATTTTTGATAGATTAATAAAAAAACTTTGTTTTATAAACCACTTTTTACTGACTCAACCGACTAGTTTCGGCAACAGCTTGTTGTTTAGTTTGTTTTGTTGCCGAAACAAGTCGGTTGTGTCAGTAAAAAGTGGTTTATAAAACAAAGTTATTTTATTTGTTTTCCGAAAATAATAAAAAAACTCTTCGTAACATGTAACGTGGCTTCTTGAATTTGTTTTTGGATTAAATTAGGGCTGATGTCTCAACTATGAAGGTAGTATATTTTATTTAAATTAAGCTTCATTGCCTTGGAAAAGGACATTTAGTCGTAGATCTTGGTCATTCAATGATATATTCCGTAATCTTAATTTTCAAGTACCAGTATTATGTTTTTTAAAATGATTAATTTCGATTCGTTTTTAGATAACGTTTTCAAATATAGAGATATAATATAAAGAGATAACACTCCATACAAATCCAAGCCAAAAAGTCGTCCTCAAAGAAAAAGGAATTACTAGCGGAGGGAGCAAGTGTCGTCACATCATATCACGTCGACTTTGGCAAGCAAAATACGTAGTAGGTACAGTAAAAAGCACGGAATGTATACATCGGTCTACTGTAAGTTCTATTCAGTATGTCACTCGCTTCTATATACGCGTCACCTTTGTTTGTTCACTATACGCCCAAAAAACTGAGCAGAACAGAGACAAGAGATAACTTACTCACTGGTAAAATATTTATTAAATGTTTTTGACATTAAAATAGCTATTTTGAACAAGTATTGATTAAGATAACCAGTGATAGTTTATACCGTCCCTTTTCCAGATCGATTTGTGCAGTATCCTAGCGTACATATTGGCATTTTAGTAATTTCGAGGAGACAAAAGTTCAAAAGTAGCCGGGGACTGCTCGCAACAGACTAAAGTCCGTTGTATCAAACATATGCCAATTGACCGTAGATTAAAGGACCATATTTTGAACGCTCATGCTTTGTGTAGTTATATTTCTCAATGATTTGAAACAATAAATAAATATTAAGTTAATGTGGAGGGTAAAGGATATAAATGATGAATGTCAAAATAAAAGTTTTGAGATAGGCATAACGTTATTATGTTTTCAGGCCTCTTGAACATTTACATGAGACTTATGAACACAGGGATACCTACTTCATTTAAAAAGCCTACACTGTTTTATATTATCCTTAATGGTTTTCGTGAATATCAAATTATCGCTTTATTTCCTCAGTATTAAACGGATATCCATCCTTTATTCCATCATCCTTCCCTATGTGCATTTTTTTCTTGTTCAAATATCTTAGGTAAATACAGCAAAATTTTGTTAAACAGAATGTCGATCATGTAAACTGCCGTCACATCTGACATTAAAACAAATAAAAATTAACATCCGTCGTTCATATCCCAAAACCCTTCAAATTAAAACAAAATATTTTATGTTAAAAAACATTTTTTTCAAAATTAACTTTGTAGTGTTTTACAAAAAAATAATTTAAATCTTTTTCAAAATAAATAAATGTATTGGATTACAAACTTTTACGTTAATAATCAGGCGTCGATAGCTTAGTTTCTAAAACAAATATATAAATGTTATCGATAAATTGATTTAAGTCTAATACAAAAACGTTTGATTAATTGCTCAGCTGAACGTGACGAAATTTAAAAGTGTAATAATGTCTGCAATAAGGAATGCCTTATAAAACACTAACGAGATTCAAGTATCTCATTCATTGAATGCATTGATGGTTATTGAACGCAGGAAACATTATGATTGTTATGTAAAATTATGTCATTCTGATTGAATGCAGTTTTTGGTGCATAAGATAATCGATAATCCAAATAATATGGTGATTCACATCATTAACGCTTTATTTTATTTACTTGTATAATTATTTGACTCATGGCGTAGTGATTTGGACATTCGTCTTTCCTACATAAAATACCGTGCCCGATTCCTAAGAAGGTAGAAATGATATTTTATGCATTCCTAATTGTTTTTGTATTGTTTCAAGTCAAATACTCGGCAAACAACAAACTACGTATGTAGTATAAATCACGTGAATGTCTAGTCAAAAAATGGTTCTTAATTTCCATTATTTCTTCTGTGTCTCTCAATGTTTTTACCATTGTACATTTTTTTATGTATGAATTTTCGGAACGGGAGCATCGAGAAAAACTGAAGATAGTAATCTTGTCTTTTATTTTTTACCCGCTTTTTCTGCCCTTAACTTTAACTAACACTATTTGTCAATATATTCGTAAAGGTAAACGTTGTTTTGCGCCAGTTCGATTTACGCCGATTAACAATTACGCCGGTTGGTGCCGGCGTGGGATTCTCGGGTTCGGTCGACACCAGATGACAGACACATTTAAAAAAATTAAAAATAACGAAATCGGTTCAGTTTTTGAGGTGCAATTTTTAAAGTCCTTTACAGTTAGATACAAAATATCCGACACGCAGTTGTCGTTTTTGCTCAGTGTTGAGGACGCATCTGCAAGTTAGAAAAACAATGTTTATATACCCATTTATCATAATTCTTTTTCACCGCATTCCTAAATAATTTATGTAATCCGAAACACAAAAATAATATTCTAAATGGACATATCTATTAAACTTTTAACTAAATACAATAAGTGACATAAATTTTTCGATTGTGGAAATTGAATGTATGCACGAGTATGTACTCAAATCTGGCAATAGCAAAGCATTGGCGATTTCAGCTCGCATATAGATAAAGTAAAGTAAAATCATTACAAAGGCGTAGCTTACAGAATCCTCCTGGACTCTTATAACAGGTGTTTTCTCTTTTAATTGTTTTTATCAGTGCACAATCAATGCATTATTTTTTAATATTTGAAATTTATTTATAAACCTTTACGGATTACATTCATTAAACAAAATATTTTTTCATTAAAATTTTTTTTCTTCTTTTGATAATGGTAATATTTTTAACATCTTTTGTAAAGATTGTCTGAGTCTTTTGTTTAGTTTTGTCTGGTAGTTTATTGTATAATTTCAGTCCCTGGTTTATTAGTCTCGACTGTCCTTGTCTCGTTTTAGAATGTTGTTTATATTTTTTTTTTATGTAATTTTTTCAAGTTTTAGGTCTTTGTCTACAATTTCATCGCATTACTATCGTTATTTCTTTTTCCAATTGAGAAATTTCCCATTAAAAATAATTTTTTTAACAATCTTAAATTCCCACTAAACCAAAAACGTAGTTTATTTTCGCAGGAATTTATCTCTTTAAATTTCTTTAATTAAGACAAATTAAACCAAAAATTTATAAATAAGATTTTTTTATCAAATTTACGTAGTCCACTTAACAAAACGGAATATAAAAAAAATAACCAGACACTGCTTTTAGCAACAAAAAAAAAACATTTTGTTGGAAGATACTGAATTTACAATTTTAAAAAGTTTTCAAAATTATTTTTGCCTTATATTTATTAAATTACATCAATTTGACTTTTTTACTTCATCTAGCAGTCTATTTAAGATACTCGGGAGGATACACGCCCTTGTGCTCGTATTATAAAAATACGAAAAACCAAATCATTATAAGTCTGTTCGTCAAGCATAAATGCGAAAATTTAATTTTAAATTAGGTATTTGGTATTCATGTTAAAAAAATAATCGTTTTGGCATTGAATAATTTAAAAAATATTTTTTTTTTAAAAAAAGGTGTCAATTTGAGTAAGGGCTGTTAGCGCGTTTCGCTTCGCCGACGGCCAAATAATTATAATTATATTCTTATGTCTGATAAACTAAGTCGTATCAATTTATAGAGTTATTTTAATAATATTTTTATACATAACTATTTATGTATCGCGAAAATTTAAAATCTCCACAATCAATTGAAATCTATGGCATTTTGAGTTTTGCTAAAAATATTTTAACGCCTCATCATTTTTATATGCACCTTTGACTACATAGGATACTGAATTGAAACACCAATTAAATGGTATCTTGTATTTTATTATTCTGGGAAAGATGATCGTACTGTGTTATGTGTAAATTATATTGCCGGGTAACATGTTTTATTTGGCAGTGAAAATAAAATTCAGTAGTAGCGTTGTTCTGAACCAATCAGGAAAAATACCGAAATCCAATATATTTTACACCAACTTCCTATTTACTAAGCTACGAGAAAATTAACTTAAGATGATACAAATTGATGTTGTTTATAAATATATTTCATGAAGTATCCCTTTAAAAGTATGAATTTATTAAACAGTGTCCTAGGAATGGTATTGAAAAATAAAAATTGAATTAGTATTTTTATCAAAACTGTTATTTTTACTTACCTTGATTAATAATTGCCCTTGGCTGGAATGTGTAAAATGTTATCAGAGCCCTGACTAGTATTTTTGACTTGATGGTTACTCTTAGGTAAAAAAATTAAACAAGGAAATTCAGTTCTGATAAGTACGCCTCGCCTACTGATTTCTGGTGTGGTCGATATGAAATATTTATTCAAAAAGTAGAAACTGTTGTAGGTTCCATTGATAGTTTCCATAAAAAAATTCGTGTTTTTTTTCCACATTCGCTTATAAGTGGAGCATGTGGACATCACCAGTCGCCTCCGGGAGACCCTATCACCAGCACTCTCGCCTCCTCCCACGTTAACTTCGCGTCCCTTAGTTCCGCCTAATACAACCGAAAGATTGTCATCAACGGCCTTCTAGGACGGCGGGAGGCCGCACGTGTAAAGAAGAGGCAACTTGGGTTCAGGTTCTTCCGAGGCATGCGCAGAACGTGTCCAAGCCGGGTCTTCCACCGCATCCTAAAAACGCTCATTATAAGAGGCTGCTATGTCCGTTTTCGGATTTCAATGTTAGTTATAAAAATTGAACCACCTTATGTTTAATATTCTTCTCAAGTACTTACTCTCGAAACTCAGAAGACTGGTGTTTTAAGATTTGGTAAGGTAAACGCGCTCATATAAGATGGCTGTTTACTTACCCAAAATACTTTCCTACGTTATATCAAATCATTTAAATTTTTAGTGTATTTTTCGACCCTCGCTATTATCCGTGGCCCTGTTATAGGTCCTGTCCTATTAAACAGATCTGGTGGCTTCCGAAAATAATGTCAAGGCTTTTAAAAAGTGTTGTAATCATTTCGGCGAATTGATCATGTCCAATTAGTTTGATCCCAGTCAGTGAAGAACTCACTTCCATCTTTTCTCATTCCAATGAAGTGCATATTATGTGCTTCTGGATTACCCTCCTTCAGCGCAAAGTTGC
Source organism: Micrasema longulum (assembly GCF_059751315.1). Taxonomy (NCBI): domain Eukaryota; kingdom Metazoa; phylum Arthropoda; class Insecta; order Trichoptera; family Brachycentridae; genus Micrasema; species Micrasema longulum. The sequence continues at coordinate 109,024 of NW_028279488.1, read as the reverse complement.
TAAGGCTACCAGATTACAGAGAACTCCTTCGGGGAGCTTTTTTCGTTTGGCAACGAGCAACTTTTCCGTGTATGTGGGCCCCGCCAAGAAGACTTATGCCCTCAAATACGGTATGCGGTAAGAGGTGGGCAAGCTTTATTATTCGACCATAGATGGCAATTATTAAAGTGTATCAAAATAACATCACATTTACTGTCTTAATGCAGTTTTTTACTTACCTTGATTGATGTAAAATATATATATACTAAAAGAAAACAAAGCACGTTTTTATATATTTTATTTTCATTCTATCATTAGTTATTTGGAATACATGAGTTATGTTACACAGTGCTTTTTAGCAAATAAATTACATTCAACAATCTTAATCTTCACATTCTGCTCATTCAAATTTTTACAATTTATTTTACTAAACATAAACATAACATACTCATTTTTACTGTTATATTTACACAATTAATAACAGTAATGTTATTATTTTATTACGTATACCAAATGTTTCAAATACGTCCATGAAATAAATCTACATATTACGCTATTTTGCTTTGTAAAACTTTTTGTGAAAATTAAATTTTGTAAATTATGTGATTTTTACAAATTTCAAGACACGTTTAATATCATTGTTTACATTTTTATTTACAAAATTGAGTTGAGATTGAAAAAAAAAAACGAAATTCTTTGAATGTGTAATGAAATCGATGATTTAAATTTTCCCAAATTTATTTCACAGTTTAACCAGATTTTGTCAAAATATATGCAATGAAGTGAAAATATAAATGCGAAATTTGGAATTAAAATAATAAAAGTCTATGCGTGAATACAATATTGCAGTAGATACGAGTAAAATAGTTTACATTAAATTAATTTTAATACAGAATTATCAATCAAATTAAATTTACAAATATTTGGTTGCAATGAAAACATTATTCACTAATTTACACACCCATTTTAAATTGAATAAATGTCAGAGATCTTACCTAAGTATATCACACTCAAAAGGTATCGTCTCTTTTGAACTAAAATTATTACTAACACTCGTTATACACAGGACTACGTTAAACTTTTTAGGTTTCGGACGCGCAAGTCGAACGAAAATATAAGTTTATTTATTATTTGTCGCACTAAGGGAATGTCTTTCATCGATCGTGTTTAGTAAGTTGTAAAGGTTGACAATGATCTCCCGACGGAACGATCAAAGCATTAGTTCTTTCTCTCTCTTCTATAGGACTAGGCGTCCTAGAAGGATATCTCTCTCTTCCAGCTCTCTCCAGAAGCATCCTTTCTTCCTCCATCTCGCAGTCCGACTCGTCGTTGACGTTGATTTCTTCGTCCGAGGAGTGGAGGTCTCGGAGTTCCCGGAGGTGGGCGGGGATCAGGGCCCTAAAGGCGCTGTTCTCGCCGCCCATGCGGGGCGGGGCGGGGGCGGCCGGGGGCGAGCCAGGGGCGGAAGGCCTTGGGGGCGGAGGCGGCGAGGACCCGCCCCTCTTCAACAGGCTCATCCGCTGGTGACGCCGCCACTTGGCTCGTCTGTTGGAAAACCAAACCTGTCAGTCAATACGAGTATTAGTTTGGTTGTCATTTGGTACACAAAACTACATAGTTCAGGATATTTGGGACTTATTTTGGTATGTTTCATTCTACTGAATGCAAAGCAAAGATCGAGTCGACTTTTTGTAAAATATTAGCAATGGGAAATTCGTGTTAGTGGAGTATTAGTGGGTGGAGTTGTTATAAGCAATGAATGTAGAAAACAATTTATTTTCTTTCAATGAACTGTATAATTTTAATTTTTAAATATATATTTTTTAGAAGGCATTTGCGTTTTTATGAATATCCCAAATATTTAGATTAAAAGGTCATTTTCAAGGAGTTGTAAATAACACACAACTAGGAAACGAAGTTCTTGGACCTCTGATCCGTGACTCTGAAACACTAGCCACGGTCAATTAAAATAAAAAAAGTTGGCTAAATGTAAAAGTACGAATTGAAAAAAATATTATGATATTTTTTTATCACAGTACTTGTAAACATAGCTCTTATGCATATTTGTAATAAACATTTTTTTTATCATGCCTTATGTATGTATTTTAAATAGTCAAAACTCCTTCAGTTGGTTTAATAGTAAAAATACAAAAATGATTTAATTTACAGAAAACAACAATTAAACATACTTGCAAATATTATCTAGTAATCTCTTCTCTAGAATGTTATATAATATATCTCAAAATGGTATTTTTTAAATGTATTACGATAAATAATTAAAAGGATCTATAAATTAAAGGTTCTTGCAACAGATTTAGGTTTAAGATAATATTGTTGAGCATTGCAAAAGGCCTAATAATAAGAAAAACTTCATTTGATTCTAGAAATTTCTCCCGGAATCAAACTCTGCTTTGAAAATTCGTGACGCGAACTTGACATCACAAAGCTGTCACTATTTTTTGCTCGACTGATATACGAATGATATATTTTTAGTAGCAAAGTATAATCACCTGAACTCTAGCTTCTGAAAGCGAAGTCTTAGACGCCAACCTCTCCCTGGTTGAGACGCACGGGTAGTGACTCTTTTCAAACTCCTTCTCCAACTCCTCGAGCTGGTCAGGGCTGAAGGTCGTCCTGTTTCTGCGGAACTTAGGCTGCTCCCCATCCAAGGATCCCGTGTCGTCCCCGTCCACATCTGGAAGGAAGTGGTCCATCAATAGCCGCTCATTGTTATAGTAATGGTAGCTTGCAGGAGCTATTGGAAGAGATCGGGGTTAGAATGATTTTGATGGCCAGGCAATAAAATTTCTCATTAATCTAGAGCGTTTTATGTAAAAATCATCAAACAATTACTACATATCTTTATATTGATTTCTCTGTTCTCCTATTATATCATTATTTATCAATCGCTTTATGTGGTCTTTATACAAACTACGTAATTTCAATAAATTATTTGTATTTTTTAATTATGTTATATTCTAAAAGTAATGAGATGCTTTTACTGAACATTTTTTTTAATACCTGCAGTAATAAATAAGCAGTTACAAATTAATTGCAATACGTATATAATAAAAACAAAAAATGTTATTATTTAGGTATATTGTCATGTGAAGTAAGATTCATCTTCGTTTCGTGTCAAGAATTTAAAAAAACAGTCATCAATTCGATTTACATTATCGATTCCCAATTTTTGATGATAAGCATACAACGGAGATGGAAAACATTTTTGAGAAGAAAATCAACAGATGGAAGAATTGCAGTAGGTAATGTGGAAGTTTAAACATTAACAAAATGGTCAATGTTACACAATGCGTAAAGTGGCCACTTAAACCAGTCAATTACAGGTTATAAGCCCAATGAAAAAGCCTAGATTCCATATTTGCTTTTCTGAAATTTCCTCCGTCTATATTGTACCTTTTTTTTAGTTTTTTTTTTTTTTTACAATATACATATAAGAGGCAAAACAGAGTATTCAAAATATAAAGAATAATTACATATCAATAAAATGCATATTAACATTAAAAATAGTAAACAAAAATCCCACAAAGGCATGGCCTGTTTGTGGGTATACAAGATGTGTTTATGATTTTTTGCTCCTATAATAAATAGACAGGTGAAATATTTTTGTGTAATATAAGAAAAAGAAAAAATTCTGTAAAAGATTAGAAGGTACTTTTTAATTTTATGGTAATTAAAAAAGGAAATAAGAAAAAAAAAAACAAAAATATTTCTTATTATTACAGGGCAACAAAATATATCATAGGAAAAAAGACTTAATATCTTTATTTTGAATCCAGGATAGAGCGTGTTTTTTAAAAGAAGGAAAAATTTAAATGTTTGGGATCAATGACCTTTATAAAAGCTATAAAATAAAATGCTTTTGTCTAATGGTATCCAACTTCGATCCGTGGCGGTACAAATTTGTCTAAGTGTCTCATAAATCTCTTATATTAGGATAATGCATTCGTTTTAACTAATTACTTTCGGGTCATATCCGATTATATTTGGGCATTTTTGAGTAGTTTCGTCTATTTCGAAGTAATAAGTTCCAAAAAATTACTCCTGGGGAACAATTTTGCGTAGAGCTGTCGTCAGTTTGGTTGTGTAAAATAACTACCTATTCCTTTACAAACCTCAATGTATAATTGAAATAAAAAAATCCATTTCTTTTCAAATAATTTTGTGGTTTGATTATATTTTTTATTTAATTGTATAAATAAACAGTATTAGAAACGTAACAACTTTTTATACAGCAATTCTCTTAAGGTACAAATTTGTACCAATAATATATATTTGTTTTTATTGTCAAAAGTTTAAAAAAGGGCGTTATCATGCTATAAAAACCATAATTCAAAAACAGTATGTTAAAACACTACTAAAACTGAACAAACAAATGCAAATAAAATAAATTGAATTATTTACCAATAAGTCCACGCGCCGCTTCAGCCCTCAGGGCGGCTGCCATATCGGGGGAGCCGGGGCGGGCTCCCGGGGGGCGTAGGCCCGCGGGCCACGGGCCGCCCAGGCCGGGCGCCGGGCCGCCCCACCCGAAGGGCGCGTAGGGCGGGGGCGGGGGCGCGTACAGGGCGTAGCCCGCAGCCCTGGCGAACTCCGCGGCGGCCCGTTCGGCCGCCCGGTTGCGGAGGATGCGGTTTATGGAGGAGACACTTGGGGCTGTGGCGTTAGTGCAAACTCCTGGAAGGAAAAGGAAGTCATTAGATACAATATGGTCCAACAGAATTATAGGAAAATTTCGTGGACAAAGACAGGATTTCACCCCCAAGGCAGTTATCAAGATCAACATATTACAACAGAAATGGAGAAAAGTTTAGAGAAGTAGAATAAGTTTTTTGATACTGGTAATTTATTTACAGCAGATTCATGTTAAAAATTAAATTTCCTATTAGTGAGTTATTTATGACTCTTTGGAAATGGTCGCATAAATTTATATATTTGGGTAGGTTATAAGAAAAATGTGTTGAGTATGTCCAAATGTCTATAAACAGTCATTGGCTGGTTTAAATGGCCACTTTACAAATGACAGATGATAAACCCTGTAAATGCTTTGATTTCCATATTCCCTTCTCAAAAATGGTTTCCATCTCTGCTGCAACAAATTTATATTTAAATGACTCCCAAGAGAGGAAATGCAGCCGTCTACAAACATTTTGACATATTTAAAAAATAGTTTGTTAAACTAACTGGAATAAGAAGTATACTGGATTATTTTATTTTAGGCGTTGCCTAGTAGATGAAATGGTTCAGCCGGATGAATCTCACCCATATGACAAAGGTTTCAGCTCTTTTACTTCACAAAAGTCAACAGATGGAAGAGTTGAGAAAAAGTGGATGTTTAAACATAGGCAGAATGGTTAATGTTACACAATGTGTAAAGTGGCTACTTAAACCAGCCAATGACAGGTCATAAGCTTTTTAAATGCCTAGACTTCCATATTCCTTTCTCAAAAATGATTTCCCACTCTGTTGCAATAAATAATAATGTTTATGTTGTTCAGAGAGGTATTTTTTTATTATAATACAACCAGATACACAAATATTAAAATAAATTATGAATAAAAGGTTGTAAAGTGAAACAAAACTTCGCTTTTGGATGATTTCGTCCTAGAATATGTTAATTAAATGTTAAGGACGATCTATCGGGGATGTTTAAGATAGTTTGTAGAGATCCATTAGACACGTACAGATTGAATAACAAGAACTGGCACTTTCACAAAACTCAAACAAACACATTGAAAATCTACAGGATGGTGACTTTAAAACGGCAATATTTTAACCAAATGTGCTATCTTTTTTTTTAATGCTCTGTTGGATAAGAAGGTTGAGTATATGAAAAAAACAGTGGGTTGAGAAAATGTAATAAATACGTTAATTTATTTTTTAGCGTGTACATTTTTTATTAAATATTTTGTGTTTAAAAAAAATGTAATTTAAATGTATACCACAAGTTATATTTTTATAATAGATTATTTTAAGTATAAAAATAACGGGATTTACTATTTATCAATTAATACGTACATATATTTTGTCGATTACAACTTGTAACATGCGTTTTGTTTACACTGTATTCATTATTATTATAATGAACACAAAATATTTGATAAAAATGTAATCGTTAAAAAATAAATGACTTTAACTATGACTATGATAATGCCTATGACTATGTAAATATTAAGTGTTGTTTTTTTTATACACACAACCCTCTGATCAAAAAAAGTATTTTTTCAAACATAGCACATCCCAATATAAGTCAATGTTAAGGTTTTTTAAATCAACACTCCTTACATTAAACATGCGTTTGTGCAAGTTTTTCGAACGCGTCAGCACTAGATAATTGACTTATGCATACGGGACTAGATTTAATGAGAAAATATATTTATAAAACAGTGTTTATAATTCATAAGCCATATATTGAATATAAACTATTATATTTTTTACAATTAAGAATCGCAGGAAAATCGGATGAACGCAGTCTACAGTCTGTATATTTTAGTCACGCTCATAAGCGCGTTTGAGAGCGAAAAAGAAAGAGATTTTTTTTTCATAATGCGTATGCCGTGTTGTCATACCGTGTGCTTATTCACAGATAATACAGAAGCGCATGTGTAAATGTATCGTTCGCGCCAGCTCTTTCTAACTGACCAGTACTGTATTGTAGTTAAATAATGAATTACCGGTTATCAAAGAGCTTAAAGGATGTTTTAAATTTCTAAGAAATTATTCAATATTTAGTCAAGTGGAAGTTATAAGAGCATGAATATTCACCGACTCGACTTTTTAAAGACTCGTCAATCAGTTCTTAAAGCGCGCTTTCGAAATATTTCTTGGAGCTTTTGATAGATTTCTGGCGCCTCGCTTTCCAAGAATCAGCGCATCTAAACTTGAACAGTCGTGCGGAGATACCAAAGTGAAGAGTTGACGTTCCACACACTTGATAGACATATCGGTGGGTGTTAGGATTAAATAGATTCACTGAATATGGACCCGATTCCCTCAGAATTTATAATGAAGGGATAAGTACTTAGGCGGTGCAGTTATTCTGGGAAAATGCAGTTTGATCGAAGCCGGTGGGAGTGATTGTCTAAATATCCTTACTCTGCACGTCAAAGATACTTCATTTGATCAATATTCCTAACATCTATACCAGGGGACCATAGTACTAATGAATAGTCAAAAATACTCTTCAATTGAAATGTTGAACGTTTAATTTTAAGTGAGCAATTATCGTAAATTCTTATTAATTGTTAAATTCAAACCCTGCTCAGCCATTACATGTTTCCCATTTCCAAATACGGTTATTTTTGACATAAAGAAAATAGCTACAAAATATTTGGGTTAATCATCATAACGCAGAAATTTATTTCTAACATAAAAAATATCAAAACATTGCAAAAAAAAGTTCGATTGTATTTTTTATCTCTGTATAAACTATTATGTTCGTACAGCTATGAGAATTACTCACCCTTTGATGAGTTGAATAATATGATATATTATCTCTTTGTCTTGGTCTAAGTTTTGATTCCCGAAAAACTTGACTCTACAAAATTGTTCAGGATTTGTACATATTTTGTGTTTTTTATCACAGTATTTAGTGGTTTTCCTGGACTAAAATCTACTACTACTACAACCATCACATCATTTCCCCGTTGGGGTAGGCAGAGAGAATGGACCACCACACTTGTCTATTCTGGCATACATTTGTAGCTTCTTCCACATTCATACATATTGTCATACATGCCCTTCGGTTCTGTTTGCTTTTGGCATGACCAGACTTAAGATTTTGTTATACCTGATAATGCCACGTCTTCCTCGATCGTCGTCGTTTCACGTTACCGTTCATTTTTGCCATAAATACTTGTTTTACCATTTTTTCATCGTCCATTCGTTCTATATGACCAAAAGATCTCAGAGACCCTTTCTAACGATAAACGCTTTACAATTGATGTATTAATACAGAGTTCTGTTCACTTTTTTAAACGGGTGGAATAAAAAAGGTAATTTTAAAACGTGGGATTACTTTGGGTGACAAAAAAAGCCGAGGATCGAAAAATCAGTGTTTTGATTACTGATAACAATATACCAGCAACATTAAGGAAGCAAACGGCAACAGAATATGTAGTATCGAAAATGCTCACATTCGTCTGCATGACATTCCATTTTGAAGGCTTGTAATAAAATAAAATAATTTAGGTAACGTGAAAGCAAATATAATGTCTTCTAGAACAGAAATTTTCCTTTCAAATGAGTACTCGTACAAATAACTTTTAACATTTTTATTTACTTTTAGTGCTAATTTATAAATTTGGAAAAAAATCGGAATAAACTTATGTTAACATCAAATGGAATATGCTATTTGAATACGGATATTCGATCGTAATAGTAGAATAATTCTGGGCAAAATATTTGATTTAGCTGTTTACAGCTAAAACGGTGTCTTCCTTTGCCAGTAATTCATCCGAATATAATCCTTCAACCAGCGACAAATAGTCTGACAGCACCAAACACCGAACCCATCCGATTTGTTAATAGTCACGAAGATTAATTACATCAGACACAGTCAGTCAGGCATTAGTTGCTTCTTCGGAATCCTATATCATCTTCTAGCCAACCAACTTAGTATAAGATAATGCATTCATCTCTCGTTCAACTATTTCTGTTCCTTACCCGCTCTGGGACCTCTCTTATCCTTTTTTTCTGTTTTTTTCTTGCTCACCCTCGTTTTTCATTGTCTCGTTATGAACTGGATAGAAGAAGTATTTCTTTTCGATTAACTCCGAGAAATTTATTGAATAAAAGGGCTAACCGAAAATGACAGGTTAAATTACAACAAACAGGGGTTGCAAAATATCAATTTAAACACTATCCATTTTTGAAAGCGGTTACTTTATAATTTCCGTGTTCTAAAGTTAAAATTAAATTTATTTACTGAAAAATAACTGTTGGAAACTAAACTCATGCTCAATATTATGTATCTTTTTTGGGTGATACCGTGTATGTTGGATTTGATCCGACGTTTCGGCTACCATTGCAGGAGCCATCTTCAGGGAAAACTGTGTGTTTTATAGAGAAATGTATGTGTTTAAGTACTAGTAATTTGTACCGTGTCACAGTCAGCAGTAGGCATATTTCTAGTTTTGAAGGAAAGAATAATTATGTTTATGTACTAGTAATTTGTACTGTGTCGCAGCCGGCAGTAGGCACATTTTTATTCGTTTTTGTCATATGTAGTGCTGGGAACCATGTTGAACTTAATTTAAGCCCGTCGTCTTTGTTTATATTATTTGGATGTCTGTGCATTTCAATTGCCTCTTTTATTATTCGTGCACTACAATTACTAGGTTTATGTAGAATTTTTATTTCAAAGGCGAAAAAATGTCCTGTGTCTATAAAGTGTTCCGCTATTGCGGATTTGTCTGGATGTCCAAGTTTACACGCTCTTTTGTGTTCGTCAATTCTCTTCTTTGCTGTGCGCCCTGTTTGTCCAATATACACTTTATCACATCCTTGGCAACTTAGTTTGTACACGGCTTCAGTTTCCAGAGGATTTTTATCTTTTGGGTTTACTAAATGGTCTTTTATTTTTCCACAGTCCCAAACGTTGTTGCAATATTTTGTTTCTTCAGCACTTACACATAGATTTCTCTATAAAACACACAGTTTTCCCTGAAGATGGCTCCTGCAATGGTAGCCGAAACGTCGGATCAAATCCAACATACACGGTATCACCCAAAAAAGATACATAATATTGATAACAGTGACCGTGAAAACCTTCGCACCTATTTAAACTCGTGCTTTTTTCTTTTAAACATTAACATCGAATATTTTTTTTTACCTGACGAATATTATTTAGAGCCATGTGTATCACAAAATGTTAAATTAAGGCATTTAAAATAATGAGATAATTACAATATGTTTAGTTTGTCCCCATGTTTGAAGACCATAGACTGGATTTCACCCCTTGTGGAGTCTTAAAGAGTAACAAATTACAAGTGAGATGGAAAACATTTTAGAGAAAGGAATATGGAATTCTAATTCCTTACAGGGCTTATGACCTGATATGAAGAATGAAAGAAATATGGATGTTCAAACATAGGCAAAACGGTGAATGTTACACAGTGCGTAAAGTGGCAACTTAAACCAGCAAACGACAGGTCGACGACCCTGTGAGAATGCTTTGACTTTTGTATTCCCTTCTCTAAAATGTTCTCCATCTCTGTTGTAATTTGTTAATAAGATAATTCTTCATTCATAAAAATGGCAACGTAAGTTAATTACTCAATTTTTTGCATGTAATCAAAAACGCAAGAACGTTAAGATTTTCAGTTTTTTTTTACTTAACTTTATTTATTGCAAATTATTTTATATACCTATATATATTTGTTTCTCTAATCGTAATACGACATTGTTTTCACGTCCATCAAACAATATTATTGAAAACAAGCTTAAAATTGATTCGCCATAACTCTTGAAACATGCCAAAAACGTTTAAAAGTGCGTCATAACTGTTTTTTTTATTATGTCACTGATTATTTTTCTCTTTTCAATCCCTGGAGAGAAATCAGTAGCGACCACAACCGCGACCCGTTCAAGTGGAACATGCATATTATGCCGCGGCTTCTGTGCTCCGCGACCCTGGCAGACCCAACTTAGACCTCGAGCCGCCAACTACGCCCCTGATCCTCACTGCCTCGCACCTGAACCCGAATAGTTAATCTCCGAGGGTTGCGGAGGTGGAATTATAAATTATCAACAAATAGGATTTTACGAACGAAGAATGATACTGAATGGCATTCTTGCATCAGCTTAATTATGTTTTGTGGATATTCATGTATTTTTCCATTATTATTTCAACCATATGAGAGATTACTTTGCTTCTTGAAGTACATTCATTTTATTTTGAGTATATTCTTTTGCAGGCAGTTCACGAGTTTAACCAAATTGGGAGTTTATCAAGATTGTCAGATATTTTAACAGAAACGAAGAACTGTTTTAAGAAGCGAACATACAAGTGTAAATATTTAGAGGACTAAAATAACTTTTTTAGAAAACGGGTTTTTTTTAATATGTAAAAACTCATTTTTAAATACTTGTGGACAAATAAGATATATATATTTTTTTTAATAGTGATATGGAGAAAAAAGTAAAATTTAAAACATTTAAAATTTATTGAAAATATTTTTTTTATTACTATTAAAACGTACCTTTTTTAATAATGCTAAAAGTATAAGATAATACGCTTTAAACCCTTGAGCAATAACACACTACCACTATATACGTTCATATGCACAAAAAATATTTCAAGATTACCAATCATGAAGTTAGCTATTGTTTATTGCAAAACAATGGGCCGTAAGGTATTCCGATCGAGAATCGCAAGCGCAGCGACGACACCGTCAGTTACACGAATGTTGCTAAACCAAAAATTTTCAATGCTTTTGTTCTGTGGAATAGAGCGAAATGCCTTCTCCACCACCTAGTGCATTATTATTCTGAGCTGTTAGCACGTCAAAAACAGAAAAATCATTTGAGAGAATTTTTTTTTTTGTATCGGACTCTTTTCTTACATTCTTTACCCTTTTAAATTTGATGTCAGACAATCAAGATTTATTAAAGAGCATAATATAATGCTTTTTTTTCATCTTTTGATAAATTTTACATGCCCCTTAATTTATTTAAAAATAAAAATAAATTAACACTCATTATTTCTGGCTCCGATACAATCCCACTTACTATTTCATGATGCTCATACTGACACACACCTGAACACTTACTCCAACACTAATACACATAAACACACATCTACACTTACTCTCATACAAATACACATAAACACTCGGTTATTTAAAAACTTTGCTGGTCTGTCTTTAATTTGTTTTTTTTTATGTTACTATATCATTGTCGACTGTTTGTTTCTTTAAAATAAATAAATAAATAACAGTAAGTACCTTTTTTTGGCCAAAAAACGCACTTGAACTGTTAAGCCATCATTTGATATCTTAATGATTTCATCCAAATCACGTAATTTTACAAATTAAATGGATATCATTTAGTTATGGCTCTGCGGACTTGTTCTATTGACTTTAAGGTAAAGCGTAAGTTTTAAATTTAAAGTATTTTTTGACTTTGCGTTCCGATGCTTGAGCATTTCAAGATGAATTAAGGAAAACGAATCGATAAACCATAGAACCCAATAATTTACAGAAATTGAGGAAGTGAATTTCACTGTAATTAAAATTAATGCAGGAAGTGGTTTTCTATTAAATTGGCAACAATTTGCATGAGTTGTTTTTGCCTGAGCAAAGATCCTGAGATCTGTGTCGATAAATAGACAACTTCGGTAGGTATTTATTGTTTAGAAATCTAACAAGATTATATTATTGATGTTGCAATGAAAACAGCTTATCAATAATAAAATCAATGATTATTTAATTATATATAATTATAATCAGCAAGTAAACGGACAGCATACGAAAAATATTAAACTGTACTTTTTAAGCATTATCCACAATTCCAGGGATTTTTAAACAAAAGAAACTTTAATATATTGTTTTGATGTTAATGTAAATATTTTGTTTTTTTTATAAGTCTTTTTTATACTGGTTTTAGCCTCGTAGGTTCTGTAGCGGATTCCGGATTGGAAGGTTTGATGCACGAACCACGCACTATCAAAATTTTTTTTAACATGGTTAAGTAAAAATAAACATTAAAAGTTTTGAAATGAATCGTGAAGTAAACTTAAATGCAAGCCACTGTTTAAGACTGGATATCTTTGTGTCTAAACCAGTGGTTCTGAACCTTTTCGAAGTCAGGGAGCACTTTTGATCATAAAAAAGATTAAAAAAAGATTTAAAAAGATTAAAAAAACATACAAAGATAACTCTTATTAAAAATAAAACTGAATATTTCATTACAGACAAGTAAGTACAATAAATATTATTGATTTTTTTTGTTGTTCATCGTAGCGATCTAAGATGGGTTTGATGTCCATTCATTAATTACTTCTGGAGAACAAACCTAAACACAATATTTCGCCTGTTCAGTTATGCGGCAACTGAAGTAAAACTCTTTGCGCTCTGTCTCATTCTGGAATAAAAAACTGAGTAAGTCGGCCTCGTGGCGTAATGGTCAGCGCATTTGCCTACCATGCAAAAGGTCTCGGGTTCGATTTCTGACATGGTTGATATGAAATATTATTTAACAGGGTGTTTTAACACTATAATATTTAATAGTCCCTAGACTGGTACCTGAAGCGTAAGACTGATCACCTTACCTTCATGTAACAAAAATGATCAAGATACGCTGCCATTGGTGTACCAATGCAGTCCCTATGCACCATTAGGTGCGGAAAGGGAATGATGATGATGTAAATGTTCAGTACTGAATTCACAAGTCTGCGTTTGCGCAAATTGAGATCTTACAAGCTCTGAGGAAGCAGTTCTAACAAACCAATCTATGTTTATCTTATTATATTGTGACTGATTCATAAAAAATTTAGCACTTAAATGAATTGACATGGTGATATAATAGTATAAAACTACAAAACAGAATTATTTTGCAATTAACAATATAATATTATTCAGCATTAAATCCATGATGCAATTTTTTGGTCATAAGGATGCTTTGACGTTGATTGAGCCAGGTATGGCAAATTCGTAATTTATGGCCATATTGTCAACTCTTCTTCTCACGAATGGAATTCAACTTAGTGCGTGAAATACAACGGAGCAGCGGCTCTATTGTCCTATTGTCCGATATCAGCAACGAACCAAGATTCCGCTGCCCATTCGTGGGACTACTTTTGGCTGCTTTCTGCTTTCTGCACTTTGGCCACCTGCTACGTCACAACTTCATTGTCCTAACCAGGGCAGGATTGACATATTCAAATAAGAAAGTAAACCTTAATTGGTCGAAAACTACTCTTTTATTAAGTTTTCTTCGGTATTTGATGCTGAGGGATGTCCAGGACGAGTCGATTATTTTACAACTTCACGACCCTCTTTGAATGCTTAGTACCACTTAAATGATTTTATTCTCCATATAGTAGTCACGAGTTACCTTTTATCAGCCAACTGTAGGCTTTCTGCAACCTTTTAAAATGTGTCCAAACCCGAAATTTTGCTCACAACACAAAATTTAAGATAAATTGTTCGTCTTATTTTTTTCTCCATTGTAAAAATCGCAACACGCTTTTAAGTAAAACCAAAGTTTTTTTATTACTGACAGCAAATTAAATGACCGATCGCGCTCATATTTATGGTCAATATAGAGTACAGTTATGACAACTTAGCGAAAAAATTGGGAAAAATCATTTACGCAGACTTTTCAAATTACTCAGTCCCTGTATTTTTTTGGCAGAATGTTTAAGAGCAGGCATATTGTCGGCCTCGTGGTGTAATGGGTTAGCGCGTTTGCCTGTCATGCAAGAGGTCTCGGGTTCGATTCCCGACATGGTTAATATGAAATATTTATTTAAAAGGGTGTTTTCACACTAGAATATTTCATAGTCCCTGGACTGGTACCTGAAGCGTAAGTCTTACGTCATGCAAGAGGTCTCGGGTTCGATTCCCGACATGGTTAATATGAAATATTTATTTAAAAGGGTGTTTTCACACTAGAATATTTCATAGTCCCTGGACTGGTACCTGAAGCGTAAGACTGATCATATCATATTTATGCAACAAAAATGATCAAGATACGCTCCGATTAGTGTACCAATAAAGTGCCCTATGCACCATTAGGTGCAGAAAGGAAATGATGATGATATTGCCGTAAGGAAATTTCTTTCTTCCTACCAAAACCATTCAATTTGAGAAAATAAGAAGTACAAATTTGGATAAATTCTAGGTATTGTTGCAGAACCTTTTAATTTTATACAAAATTTAAAATGAAAACCTTATAATTATCTACACTTTCCTATAAAATTAGGAGAGGGGATGGGAAAGAAAGAAGAATGAGAAATGAAAAACTCAAATATTGAAATAGTGATCTAAATGTAAGTAAAGAAGGTCTCTGATATTAGTGGGTGCATTATTTCACAATCTAGCAGCTACTATATTTTGCCACATTTAATGTTGACATCTTTGATATGATTTATAAAGACTGAAATGATCTTTTTATGTGAGGAAATCATTGTTTTAATACTAATAATGTATGAATGCACGTTTATTTATTTCTTTATATGCCCCACGGGCTTTTACATTTATTAGCAATACGTTCAACTGCAACAGTGTAACATAAGTATATACATTACGTTAAAAGTAAGAATTACATAAGAAAAACTAAAGGAAACAATAGTAAGTTAAAATAAGTAAACGTACCCACATAGGTTTATGGGTATACATAAAGATATTAAGATGTTTAATACATTTACATATGTAAACATACACACATACATATACACCCATATGCATAAATACACACCCATATTTACACATATACATACATGCATACATATAAACATGCATATAAATATACAAATTATAAAGAAAAATATTATAATAAAATATCAAAAATTTTGTAAAATTTAGTTTTCAGAAAAAAACTTGTTTTTAGTGTGAAAAGACGTTTAAATTAATTAAATTTAACTGCTATTAATAATTTTAGCGGTTATACCAAACGACATTTTAAAAGATCTCGTCACACCGGCTCTGCGCAGCGCAGTGCGCATGATGGCTAGTCATGGCCGCGCAATTTGCTTGAAAAGCAAATAATTTTCATTGGCCGCAACAGCGGTTAAATATAATTGCTGTTTTTCCTTCTTTTCTTCTAGTGTCGCTTCTGACAGCGACGTTTGGTCCACTGGCCAGGTGAGGACCAGCGCCATCGTATTGTGCGGATGTATTGATTGGTAACGAATCGAGGATTAGGGGAACGCCGCGTCAGGTAGCAATTCGCCGTTTACTCGATCACTTTCTACAGACTCATCGAGAGAAATGTACCGGACGAACAATTGACCTGTCAGTTTTTTGTTTCAAATCTCAAATCTCAACGTGAAAAGGAATTATTTTTTTACTGTGACATTTTGTTGAATAACAAAAAAAAAACAATGCAGTTTAGAGGATTTGCGGTGTCAGACACATTTGATAAATAGGTATTTGAGCATAGTTTTTCTATCACTCTTTTGCTATTGTGCGGGAAAAAACCTGCACATTGGACTGATAGACAAAATTAAGGTTTCGTTGTCCCATTTGCGGCTCTCCAAAACTAAACCAATTTTTATCTGATAAAAAGTATCGATATAATATTTTACATGATAAATAATTTTGGTAAACGGAAAAATTAAGAGCGCAGTGAATTTCATTTGAATACCCTTTTTAAAAAAAAAATCGAAATCGGTTCAGTTTCGGGGACGCAAAACGGGACAGCGAAACGCCGATTTTAGTTGGGCGAAATCAGTTTAACGTGGAATCGTCTTTTTTGCACAGTATCGGGGAGGCATTTGCAAATGAGTGAAGGAAAAACAGTATTTAAATACCTATTAATCCAAACTCTCAGCCACCGTCTGTCTTCTTAAATACGGTAGCTAGTAAAAGACCGTGTACCTAGCTGAACAATTCATAAATAATTTCTGCTTGTGACTAATTGATATTGTGAATCGTTTCTTTAATGAAATATTTTGTCTGTTATTAAATAGCAGTTCATATTTATGTTTAAAATTTATGATATTTTTTATAGTTTGGATGGTTTTAACATCGTCTCATAAAAAAAAAAAAAGTAACAAAAAAGGTTCTGCATAAACACAAGAAATTTTAAGCTAGCTAGAACCTGAAACTAAAAATTAATATAGTTACAAAAAATGACTCAAACATGTTTTTTTTCTAATTAAAACTGTAACTTAAAAAAAAAAAAAAAAACAAGCTCTGGTGCTTGAAGAGTGACTTCTCCTGTCATAGTTATTTAGTAATTTGAAGTTGTACAATTTCAAATGTTTATAGGGATAAAAACATAATATACGAAATAAAGAGAACAACATAAAATAATAATACAGTAATACTTAAAGGCAAAGTCACAAAATTCAATTTTATTTAAAGCAATTAAAAAGTATTACGAAATGGAAAAAAATATTTATGAAGAAAAAAACATATCAAAATTTAAAATAATGGTCAAGACATATGTGAAAAATAATTTATAAATTAAATATATTTGCAATGTTATTATTAGAACACACATAACAATATGTATGATATGTGTGCCCTACTTTAAGATTTAAATAAATAAATACTTTATTATTATTTTATGTTGTTCGGGGATACATAGTAGTTTAAATAGTAAGTTCATCGGTTCATTGCTTAAACAAGTTAAATAAATTTGTCAATTGGTTTATTTATCATAATATCAACATACGACCCTTCATTTAATTTTTTTTAGCAGTTATTACTGCTATTAGTATTATTATGACGCTAAAAAAAAGCATATCATCGGGTTGGCTCCTTTGGAGTACTTTAAAAATTTCTTTTTTTTTTAATTAGCAAGGTATTTGAAACGCATAAGTACTCAATATTAAAAACATTATTTGCAAATACTAGATGAAAAGAAAAATATAAATTAGTGAAAAAAAAAACGTGCATTGTAATCTTTCAAAAGTTGTTTACAATAATTATTGTTTACCTTGTGAAAAAAATGTTATTTTGTCCGTAATTTGGTATCAATACCCTTTACAAGGATATACCCAGAAGGCTCATTATGCGTGCCCCCCGCGATTCTGGCACCGCTAAGTGCCATATTCTCTCGGCAGGGGGCACGCTCGATCCTTATTAACCCATTAGTGGTGGCTCTCCAGCGCAGGCCAAATAGCACCTTAGGCGCGGCCGTCGATTAACTGGAATCGTTACACGCATTATTGTATAGCGCGCACAGTAATGAGAAATGAAATAGATCAATGGCGGCCTCCGTGGTGTAGTGGTTAAGACACTCGATTCACACAGAAGGTCCCGGTTCTATTCCCGGTAAGGACACAAAAAGTAATGTGAGTAATTTTGAGCTTAACCTATTTGAGGTGAAGGGAGTCAATGCTTTACAAGCTTCTGACGTCACTGCGACCTGCGAATAATTATTGTGACGGGTCCTTGTGAATAGTTCTCGCCCTTCGAGCTAAGGTCTTTATAAAAGCTCCTGCGTGAAAGACTAACTAAACTCAAGAGATAATTATTCAAACGACAAATAGAAAGCGAGAAATAAATGCACATACTTTGATCCAAACCATTATTTTGACAGTTTTATGGAAAATGAATGATTATACTATAAAGGGTCATATAATTTCTGTACCTTAAAGCTTAAATGCTGGAAGTCACATTTGGTCAATTGTTCAGGAAAGCGCACGATTAAAAGTTGTAGAACAGTTTTAAATGTATCTCTCGAAGTAAAAACACAATTTATTTATTTTTTTGGATTCATAGGCTTTTGATAAGAATATTTAAGAAAAAAAATATATATCGACTATCAAATAACTATGGGACTTCAACGTTTTTTTGTTATAACCGCCCGGCCCGCGCCCTAATTCCTCCTCGGACTTTAGTATAAAAAGTCATATAGGATATTGAATGAAAAACAATGTAAAGTTTATATTTGAAACACTAACTTTGTGGTTATTCATTATAATAAAATAAATAAAAAACCTTTTTTTTTTTTAATTTGGTAATGTATCCAAAATAAATAATCCACATTGAGTTTGTTTGAAAATGTCCTAACAAGACGAAACGCGTCACAATATACCATTTGTATATTTTATAAAAAATAAAGTAGAATCCAATAAACTTGTTTTATTTTGGATACATTACCAAATTAAATATGAAATTCTACCAATTGTCTGCATACACAATAAATAACTTTGTTTTTAACCACTAATTTTTATTTCTCACTCACTTGTAAACCTTGACAAAGAAGCTTGTTTGATTTGAAACCGGTCGGTGAAAAATAAAAATTAGTGGTTAAAAACAAAGTTGTTTTATTTATTTTATTATATGAAAAACAATGTATTTACAAAAATCTCTTTAGTCAAACACATTTAATTACGTGCCATTAATTGAAACATGATTTTTTTATGAAAATAGCAGGTAAATATAAATTTCATGACATTATTAGCAATAAAACAGCACCTTTTTTAAAAAAAGCAAAGTGAAATAATGAAATTAACAGTAAAAGAAATGACGTAATGGTTAAGTTTGGTTGTTAATGACAATAAGACTCAACCTTATGTAAAATCCCTTACTGCGGCAGAGGTAGTTTTAAAAAAAAAAAGTGGAGTTTATTCGGTATCCACTGCTTTAATACCAGCAAACCGTTGAATTTTGTTGAAAGCATGAGTATTATTACTGCACTACTGGTGTTTTAGAACAAGCTGTTTCAGTAGTGGTATACCGGAAGGCTCCAATGTTTTAGCATTAATAGAATCTTTAGCTAAATCACAAATAACTATCGACGTGCTGAAAAGCATGCTAAGCATATGAGCGAACACAATGATCAATAATGAACATGCTTACGTTTTCGCAGTCATAAGTCAACGCGTTTGTAATCTCTAAGTCAACGCTCGTGTCAATTTGATTTTGGTTTTCCTGGTAAATAAATACAGTTCACTGGCAAAAAATCGGGGTTTATTATAAAAAAATAATACAAATTATTACATTTGCAAAATAGTAAGGAGTACCTAATACAAAAAAGTAGAAATTAAATTACAATTACCATGGCAACTGCTTTTCTTGACATTTGGCTTGCTAACCGCTGATGATAATAATAAATTAATAAATACAAATAGCAGTTCTGGAAGATTTTTCATATTTACACTGGTGGAATTCGAATATGTGATTGCGTAGCAGAATTATACGTCACGAAACGTAAATATTTTAACATTTAATATAAGGTGTTCACGAATGTTCCATTGTGATCGCAAATACGATAAACAACCATGGTGAGAAGTTGTTATAACGTCGCTTATTAGCACCTCGGTAGTAATTTGTGATTGAGCTACTTAATTTATGAAAAAAATGACATTCATAACTCAATTTTGCAAAAAATGTGACTTTCAACCTTTCAGCTTTAAGGTACAGATTTATAAACATAAAAAAACACACCACGCTAAAAGAAAGTCCGTATTATTATCCGATGTAAAAAAGCGTTTTTTTAGATAGTTTGGTACAAAAAAGGCTACTAAAAGCTGGTATTTCTTTTGACAAATATTTTTTTTTGTCAATTTCGGATTTCGCAAAAATAATCCTTTTTTAAATACTGAGTACAAGTAATACTCTATTTGTTTCAGCTCAAAGATATTTTAACTCAAATTAGGAACAAAACATTTTTCAACTGTAGAATTACATCAAATTTACCAAAGAGGTTCTTTATCAAAAAATTAAAGGAAACATTAAGCCTAAAAATAGTACAAAGAAATACCACGGCCATTGCCACTGGGTGGTTTTATAAACAATGTATGTGCAGGTATCATAACCTGACTCCTGTAGACGTGTGTGAATACGAGATTGTATTTTGTAGCTTGTAGACAATCAATCACAAGTCATCGCAGCTGTCAATAAGTCATTGTTCGGCTTTTTTATTATTATTTCATATTACCAAAGTATCCACTTACGGCAAAAAATAAAAGCCTTTACGGACACCAAAAGCATTCCACTTTTTTAAACAGCTAGTCAATTTTTATCGCACCGGTGAATTAGATTTTTTCACAAAGGGATGAAAATTCATTAAATTAATTAGAGTTTTCTTTTACAATGCCGACGGTAAAATTTATGCACTGCAGTAAAAATCATGTGTTTTTTCGTAATATTATATTTTTTTTTTTTTTTTGTACAAAAATTTAAATTTACTAGAAAAAAAAACCATTTATTTTAATATTAATAACAGTGAGGAAGTTCAGTGGTTCGAACTGATCAAATTTTTTTTATTTTTGTATCGTAGTATCATTGCTCAGACTTTTTAAAATTTAGTTATTTTGGAATTACTTTGCCCGTGACGTCACTAGTTGCCGTCGGTAAGTTGTCCGGACTGATGAGTTGGCTTCCTGAAACCAGAAATCTATCCAACACTGGAGTTGATTGGTTTATAATCAAGAACTTGTGACGTAGTTCAAAGAAGTTCATTTATTTGAAAAATAAATGGGTTTTTGAGAAACTTCACCGTGCAATGAAAAGGGTTAAATTTTTACCACGTGTCAGAAAATTCCTTTTCATGGAGCTTAATTTGTTGTACCTACACAGAAAATTACTTGTCATTGTATAAGAACAGTTGGTCTACAATGAAATTAAGAGGAATAGATTGAAATGTTACTTAAAATGGAGACTCAAATACATTTTTTATGAATTTTTACAGAGTTGGTATATTTATTAATCGTTGATGACGGGATGCAAGGTTATAATGGCAAAAATGAAACTTTTTAGGAAAGCAAAAAAACTATAATATGAGCCCAATTAATCAGCTACTACAGAACTTATATTTTGTGAAATGTGTTTTTATTTACGCATAATTAAATCGTGTAACCATAGAAGAGTAATTTTTACAAATAACAGAAATATTCTAGTTATACTACTTAAAAACCATTACAAGTAGGAAAGAAATGAGTCTACTTATACTCCTAGAACTAACTTATACTATTGTATTTGTACCACTCAATGAATTATGAAAATGAGTCTACTTATGGTACTGAAACCAGCTTGTACTATTTATACACAAAAGCGCATACTTATTATCATCATCATCACCATAATTACTTTTCGCACCTAATGGTGCATAAGGCTGTGCATTTCTACACTAATCACAGTATATTTTGATCACTTTTGTAACATGAAGGTAAGATATTCATTCTTACGCTTCAGGAATCAGTCCAGGGACTATGTCTAAAAACGTATTTTCAAATAAATATTTCATGTCAACCATGTCGGGAATCGAACCCGATACCTCTTGCATGGTTGGCAAACGCGCTGACCACTACTCCACAAGACCGACAATCACCTAGTTAATTTATTCAAACCATAATTGAATTACCACATAGTTGTTTATTTAATTTTTAGTTATCGTATAAGTGTATTGTTAATACCAATGATGCAGGCACACTTAAGAAAATTTTCAAATACAAATCGTAAAATGAATAAAAATGCAGTTATTCTCGTATGTCAGCCCATCAAAGTAATGTTTTATTAACTCTTCTGTGGCTGTGGTGTAACACGAGTCCACAAAGGATACACGACTTGATACACCTTTTTTTTATTTAAATGATGAAATTTATTTTTTTGTTCTATTCAAATGGATATTTTCAAACCGGATTTGGAAAATTAAATTTGAACAAATATGCTGCATTTTGATTTTTAAGAAAATTCTCGCTATGTGAAGAAATTTTACACAAATGAAAGTGATGCCAATACAACAATAAATCTGCAACTATAAAAAAACATGAGAATAGAACATATAACAAAGAGCAGAGACGCTGTTTTGTGATAGGTGTTTATGTAAAAGAGACCAAAGCAAAAAAGAATACGTTCAATCAGTCGGTTATTGGCAGTAAGCGAGGGTGCACGCTAGTTTAATGACCGCCGTATTAAAGGTAATGTATGGGAGCGAAGTATGGAATTGGAAAAATGATGAAAGTAAGTTAAATGCTGTCGAAATGCGATCCCTCGGGCGAATGTGCGGCAAAACTATATGTGATAGGTGCACAAATGTCGAGATCCGTGAACTGTGTAAGGCTGAGACATGAATTATCGACAGAACCAAGAGAGGGGTGCTGCGTTGATTTGGACATGTAGAGCGAATAGACAGCGATAGAACGGCTAAAAGGATCTACGAGGCGAATTTTGATGGATGCAGAAAACGAGGAAGACCGAGAAATACATGGCACTACCAAGTCCATCAAATACTTGAAGATGGACAAGTCAAGAGTAGGAACAATCAGCGTGCGTGTATGAGAAGATGTATGAATGTAGAGGAAGCGAGGCCTTTATGCAAAGATAGAGTGATATGGCGTTCTATCTTCTATGCCTACCCCTACGGGTAAACGGCGTGTTGGTTTGTTTGTTTGTTGTTTTTTTTTATATAACAGGCCTTAATGTATTACAATATCTATAATTTATGAAAAAGGAATGATTCAACAATACCTATGTCTCTATGTTTTTTTCTTCTTCAAATGTCTGAACTACAGAATACATGTATTCTTTCTTTTGCTTGGGGTAAAACGATGTTACATCACCGGATGCGAATATTTTTTTTATCACAGTCTTTTGAGAGTTAATAAACGGTTTAACGGTTAACTAGAAAACCGCAGACACTCCAGAACCTTTTTTCAGTAGCTGCCTTTTTCGATGTCAACACCCAAATTTAATGCTAACTGAAGTAGTGGATAGTATTATCTTCTCAAACTATCTTGTTACGCGGTGTAATGCTATATTTTTTGACACATAACCTACCTGTCATGGCCACCGTGATATTTATCGTTTTTACACGATATTCCACCGCTAACAAGACTCTATTGACAACTCCAACACATGTCACGTCAGTTGACAATAAAATATCGGAGATTCATCCTATTGTGCGGTGCCCATATTGCGGGTTGCGGGTTCTCGGCCCGAAGGGGATAATTCTATAACTTGATACCGAAGCAGGTACTTTTCTATTCTAGTAAATCACTCAAATGTTAAGGGTGTAAGGTGTTTTTTTGAACAAATATTTTATGAAGAGTGCACCTGTGTTGAAGAACTATTTAGTAAACAATTAAAAACGGGATATCATTAGGTACACGAAAATACACAGTTTTTTTTTTTATAAAACCAATAGAGTTCTTTTACAAAACTGTGTTATTTTCATCATCATCATCATCAATGGTGTCAATCATCATCAAAAGCGCAGTATACATGGATCATTTTTGTTTTATGAAAGAAAGATGATGAGTCTTACGGTTTAGGTGCCAGCCAGAACCCCGATTAGAATGGGAAGTTAACATTTATCTGTAATTTTATAAAAAAGGTAAAATTAAGTGATTAGGCTGTGGCTGCATCGTCTGCGTGGCATGTAATGTTAACGACCTTATATCTCTTAGTCAATTTATAACTTTCTTCATTCTTAAAAGCGTTATTTTTAATATATTTATTCTGCTTGTGTAAGAAAGGGTTTTTGGCTTATTTATTGTTGGATTATATTCAATCATAAAGGTGCTAATCCTGCTTTGTTTTTTTGTCGTTTCCAATATATGTTATTTTTTTTAAATGTTAATATTTTTAATGTCCCGAATTAATTTGTTGTAACTCCTGGGAATGTAATCCATATGTATTATACTTGTATAATACTTTGTGTTTTATGATTTATTAATAAATAAATATACAATTTAAAAAAAAAATATGTATGAAAAGCAGAATATGCATACATTTTTTTCTTTTAAACGTGTTCAAATATAGGTTACTGGCGAAGATACGTTAAATGCTCATGCAAATTTCAATAAAAAGTTTTTCTTTATAGACTGTCGAAGATAACTCTGTTAACTTCTCATTGTGATCGGAGCCGAGAGACATATTATAGTGTAAAAACACCTTTTTAATAAATATTTCTAGTCAACCATGTCGAGAATCAAACCCGAGACCTCTTGCATGGTAGGGAAACGCGCTGACCACTACACTTCGAGGCCGCCGAGCAGTGGTGTAGTCGGACTAGAGCGCACCGGAGCGGCGCTCTTCCACTTTTTATCTGAGCGGAGTGGCGCTCCGGCTCTAGTCGGGATCAAATATTACTTTTCAAAAATATATCTACTTAAGTCTCTTCATACAATTCGAAATAACAAAAAACGTATTTATTGCCGATAACTGGCAAAAGTCTAAACATGTGTGTCCTCCCCCCCTCCCCACTCCCACTCACACTTCCCTGCTACTTCACCAAAGTAGTGGCGGTGCGCTCCGGTACTTTTTTATTTAGGACTACGCCACTGCCGCCGTGTTGTTTTAATAATATTATAATATAAGTTCTTGCAAGAACACTGATAAATAGATATATATAATAAAATCCTGATAAATAGCCTGTAACGATTTCAGGTCCTCCAACTATCGCTATGAAAAAAATACGAAGATTCATTAGTCTATGTCGACGACGCATTGTTTTTCTGTTCACAAACCCTAAATCCTACTCATCATCATTCCTTTTCTGCACTAAATGGTGTATAGGGCACTGCATTTGTACATAAATCGCAGCGTATCTTGATCATTTTGATTACATGAAGGTAAGGTGATCAGTCTTACGCTTCAGGTACCGGTCCAGGAACTATGAAATATTCTAGTGTTAAAACACCCTTTTAAATTAATATTTCATATCAACCATGTAGGGAATCGAACCCGAGACCTTTGCATGGTAGGCAAACGTGCTGAATATAACAAAAATATTACAACAAAACCAAAATAAAAAACAAACCCAACTAACCATAAATAATGCAAGTCAATTAAATAAATTATTTCTTATTGATTTTTTACAACATCCACCTCACCATACTTATTTTTAAATAATGTTGCTCATTTATCACAGTTTATTTAATATATTTTTTCAATTCTGAATAATTAATAAGCATCTATCTCATTTTATTTCTTTCCTCTCAGGTTACCTCATGCAAAAAAATATTTTAAATAGTTGCTCCGTTGAGACGTGAACAAACAAACACACTTTCGCATTTATTCACCGAATACGTCACTTCCAATATGGATGACAGAACGCAAGTTGATGTCATATACACAGATTATTCTAAAGCGTTTGATAAGGTGGATCACCGAATTCTTATGCGTAAATTAGAATATCTGGGAATTCACGGTGACTTATACAGATGGTTTATCTCTTACTTAGATAGTAGACTTCAGTCAATTATGATTGAAGGATATCAATCTGATTTCATCTCCATTCCGTCTGGTGTACCACAGGGCTCACATCTTGGGCCACTTTTATTTAATGCCTATATTTATGATATTCAGTTATGTTTCAAAAATGCCCATTACCTTTGTTATGCTGACGATAAAAAAATTTACCTTAAAGTCAAGTGTAGAGATGATTGTGCAAAGTTACAACAAGATTTACATGCATTATCGAATTACTGTGTTGAAAACAAACTTTATATCAATGTGTCTAAATGTTACAAAATATCTTTCACTCGTAATAAAAATAAAATAAAATTTGACTATATGATAAATGAAAATACAATTAGAGAAGTAAACGAAATACGTGACTTGGGAATTATTTTGGACTCAAACTTAAATTACAATAGTCATATAGAAACTATAATTAACAAGGCATACAAAATGACTGGATTTATCATGCGGCTGTGTAAATCTTTTAAAAATTTAGGTTCATTTATACTGCTTTACATAACATACGTACGCCCCCATCTTGAATATTGCACTGCTATCTGGTCTCCTGTTTATAAATTAAATATTAATAGAATCGAGAATGTTCAAAAAAAATTCCTAAAAAAACTAGAATACAAATTTCATTTGCATTTTCCAAATTATTTAGCTTCATTAAAATTTTATAACCTTGTTTCATTAGCACACAGAAGAGATATGTTTGATCAGATCCTGCTTTATAAAATTGTCAATAATAAATTCGATTCCCCGGAACTCATTAATCTACTTGCTTACCGTGTCCCCTCCAGGCCAACTAGACTCTCTGATATTTTCTATATTCGTAAATTTAAAACTAATCATCGGAAACATTCTACAATCCCTCGTATATGTGAAACATTTAACAAAAAATTTAATAGTCTTGATATATTTAACACTCCATACAATATGTACAGAAGAGAATTAATAGGCTTGATTCATGCTCTTCATTCATAATTCATTTAATCAATAAATCAAATGCAATTTTCCACCCTCACTTTCCTTCAATCATCCTTTACCACTCCTTATCAATGTCCTTCTTTTCCTTTCCACTATCTCCTTGTTTTGTCCATATTTATCTTATTTTAATATATAGTATATTTATTATTTATATGGTTTAAACTTCAAGCCGTCGTCGCTTTATTACAGTAGTATTTAGTGAATACATATAATTGGATGGCAGGCCCTACTATGTATACATTTTATATATTTTTTTTTAAAAAAAATATTCATTTAACCTGTACATCTGTTTGTATTCGAAATAAATAAAAAAAAAAAAAAAAATTTATAATATTAGTATAGAAGTATCGATTTTAAGTCCTATCAAAATTATTTTTTTTATTATTGTAGACATACGAGTTTTACATGTTAGGGTGACGATATGTTGATTACAATAATTTCTTATTTCATTTTATATATATTATATCAATAGAGAAATATCACCTTTTTAACATATTTAGAGTAATAAGGGTCTATAAAATACTGTACCTTAAAAAAAATTGCCACTTATTAGTAGCATAACAAATATTTTATAATTTGTAATTTTGAATTATCGAAAAAAAAATTGCATTGGCCTAGCCCCTAATACCTCACGATTCATATTAATTATCAACTTTGTTCTAAACCATTCAAAATTTTATAGAACATCGTCATGAATTTTGACGTCACAATTATCAATGCCAAACATATCATGTTTTTCTAGTGACATATTTTTTATGTTTTCTTTTTTAAAATTATATATGAAAACATTTCTCCACACTATCAAATTCAATGTTGCTAACGAAATAAAAAAAATTATCAAAGGAATAGTTCCGACATATTTTCAAAATAAACCAAAAAATAGTGAGTTCTTTCATAACTATGCAACAAGAGGATCTAAAAATATAAAACTGGAAAATAATTCAAAAGCAATGTCCCAGAACTGCCTTATGTACAAGGGAATACAATTATTTGAGGAAATGCCAGAAAGCATAAAAACTGAAATAAATGCAAATATATTTAAAATTAAATGTAAAAAGTATACATGTGAAAAATATTAGGTAATATAAAGTGTAAATAGTGAATATAATTAATGAAAATGTACATATGAAACAGTGAATATTATAAACTAGGATATTAAGTGTATAATACTGTAAAATAGTGATAAATAATGTTAGAATAAGTATAAATGCAAATATTGTTTTGTAAACATATATCAGACTATGTTAATCATAGAACTAAATAAAATAAATAAATAATAATAATAAATATCCATATTGATTTTAAAAATACAATTAATTATTCTAAGTCCATTGAATATATTTATTTCGGTATTCTTGGTAGTGATATTTACCTATTGTTCATCGGTCTATTTTTTAACAAATATAGGTATCTTTTTTTCAAATAAGTCTTTGCATTTTAGATAAATTTTCATATACGACCAAAGCAATTAAAATCTTAGAATAAGTAATTGTCAAAAACGTTTTAGGCGTATTTTATCTAAATAAAATACAATAGTAAACAATTGATTTTGTGTACTTCATTTGATGTTTTTTATATTATGCGGATAGCCTATCGTTATAAAAACTTTAGTATTCAAGTGACAACACTGAATGAATTGTTGTGTGAATAGTGAAGCCAGTAGGTGTCAACCGTAGATAATATCTCGGAAGGCGGAGCTAACAATGGAGGGGACATGGTATTGGTCACATTTTGGTAAAACCCTGAGAAGGAACAGAACCAGCGACACGAACCATTGCGCATTATCACCAAGCCACGGAACCACATCCGCCGGGCACTATTATTCATAGAAACTGTTTGTTTAACCTTCTAAAAAAATTCCCTAAAAAAACCCCCACGTAAGTGTATACATTTACGAATACATAAAAATACATAAGGGTTTAAATTTTATGTGGTCCTAAGTCCTAAGGTAACCTACTCAGATAACGTATCTAGGGTAGTAACATAAGTATTTTTATTTGGTAGTTCCCACGCGTAAGCCTGAAAATTCTAAATGTTACCCGAACCCTAGGCTTTAACTAACCCCTGAAGTATGTATAAATCCAAAGAAACTGATTACTAAAATCACGTCTGCTTATTATCCTTTTTCTTGTCTTAATTGTGCAAAAGAGACTGCAATTGATACATCAGTTTCAATGATATATTTTTATTTATTTGAAAAAAAGTACTTCAGTGTGTAACGGCTTAGATAAAAATATTAATATCGGCAAAATACGAAATAAATCATTTTTACATAAAATAATAATCTTGGTAAATGAAGTAAAAAAACAAAAGCTTACGATTTGTTTAATATAATTAAAATGTAATGCCTCAAAAAATAATATTGTTTAGCTGGCACTGGAAATATTATGTAAAATATTTTGCAAACTTCTATATTTTTTTCTCAATAATGTTTGACTTGTTGACAAAGAATGAAAAAACTGCATCAAGTATTACTTAATACATTATGTTTATACAATCAAATCTTACGAAATAAAGTGACTACTTCTTACAGTCGGTGCCTAGATATATAACATTGGATAAAGGCAATTTTTGATTTAAAAAAATACCGGTATATTACCAGAAGCTTTCTTAAATGTAATAATATTATCGAAACTAATCAAAGTTAATGTTATAATTTATTAACTATACGAATGTAATTAGTGATGTATTATGATTTTAATTCGTTCACGACGCAACATATATGTATTATATTTTATTATACACTGTTGGTATCTACATTTCAACTTAATTAACGCATATTATTCGCATTTTATGGTATCGACATAATACAGAACACAGCTATGCCATAAAATAATCATGCAAATTTCAGCATGGCGCTGATCGCTGATTGGTTGAATCAATTTAGCATTAAGCACCTTTCCATTTTTACTATCTGTAAAATCAAAGCAATTTTAACGCCTCCCGACATTTTATCATTGCTTAAAAACGTGAAGCACGAACCAGAGGATTCTTTCAAAATCAAAAGAAACACACATAGTTAATTTAATGAATTTAGCATTTACGCAGGCACTTACGCTAAACCATACTCGGATTGGAAGCATCTTCGACACGTTCTTCTAGTATTATTATCATCACGATTTCATAAACTTAAATATTTGATAAATTTTAAAGATTGATTAATTATTTTACCAGGCCGCTTATAAAACGCATGAAAAGCACTTACTGTTCTTAACGGATGCGAATCTTGGCATCTTATTTGGACCAAAACAGAAACATATTATGTTTTGAAGTCATAGAATATTTGATTTAAGTTATTTATTGACAATTCTTAATGAAATTCCATTGCAATGATGTTATAACTTATATTTATATAAATACTTGGTACCTACACTTGCAGTCTGAAGATGCCCATTAGAGGGTAAAGGGGTTAATGGTCGAATAAACAAGTGAAAGGGTACCAAGTATTTTTTTAATTAGTAACTTATACTTGTATACAAATATGAGTTATTACATCTTAGAATATTATTGGGTGTGCGGTAGTTAACTTTGTCACTAAGCAAAGGCAATACTGTTGGCTGGGCTATATAGAGAATTAACCACGCTCGTTTTTTTTTTACAAAGCATCAGGTTTTTGAAATCCTGAATACCTATTGCTCGCAGTTAATTGAAAGTTCTCGTCAGAACTACGGAAGGTAGACTTTTGAAAATTGGCAGGAGTCGGCAACTTGTTTATGAGCATCGACATTCAACTAGTGAGCGGACGTGGGATTATGATGATGATGATAATTATCTCGTAGAGATGTAAAATGGGCCTGCATTCGACGAGTGGCATGGGAGGTAGAGAAAGGAGGCAGAGATATAGTGCGGCAACATTACTCGCCATGTCGCACGTCATGCTCCTCGTCGTGCCCACCGCTCCCTATTTTGTCGGTTTTTGAGCGCGAGTCAAAGGACCGGCAACATGAGCGCAAGTGGATGGCCAAATAATCGAGCGGCCTCAGTACGCATCGAGCGCTCATACAAGACGCACGCGTCATTTTTGAATGATGTTTGAATGATTTCTTTGTATGACATTGATATAGTTAGCAATACTAAAAATGCATAGCACGCACGCTGCCAAAGTTTCATCGTCCATTGTATAGAAATACAAATGACAAGTGCGGAGCGTAGCGATTAATTGTGCGAGTAGAGCAGTGTGTGGGGAGAGGGCGGCAGCGCTAGGAGCAAAGTGATGAGCAGCGCAAGGAGCGGGGTTGTCAAGATTTTTACAAAGTACGTATCTGATTCTTCGTTTGAATTCTTACTAGGTCTAAGGAATCGATGGGATGATTTATATGACAACACCGGAGGCGATTACATTTTCCCGCGCTACCGGAAAAAAATTCCCTCGTATGAATGGGAATAAATTGATAGATTGATCTTTAAACGATGCCCTAAAGCACATGAAGTGAACGCATGAGATATTTTTACTCTGTTTGAATATTTAATAGTACAACGTACATTTACCTATACTGAATGGAATACTAAAATTAAACGGTCACCCTATTTACTCAATCGGGTTAAGGAGAAATGGCAGTGGTTTTTATTTTGTTTCTTAAATTTTCCAAAATGGTATATCACACTATTTAAATTTCACGAGATACATATCCTTACCACGAGCAATAATATTATTCAGTTTCTTATTGATAATAACAAAATTTCGTATAACATACATATTTATATATTTATTTTATTCACAATATATTTATTTAACATTTATTGATAAACAAATCCCAACTTCATGAAACCAAAGTCCTGTGTTAAATTAGGACGAAAATAATACTTTAACAACATACATATTACCATATTTACTACACGGAACAAACACATCATTAAAAAATACATGGCGTATCAACATAAAAAAAATATGCAATAAAAATTTGAAGTACATGTTAAAACAAAAATTGAAATAAACTTTTGAAAATATTTGAAAAACCATCAACGAGTTTCTCACTCAAATCCCTCCTCCCAAGAGAAATCCTGTCCTGAAACTCTTTTTTGAAAACAGGTTTTGTCCTTGAAAGATAAACACGCTCTTATAAGATTTTAAACACTCTCGATGCGACAAAGGAGAGGTGTCTCTGAGCAGAAGATGTGTATTTCTACATGTAGGTTTAATAGATTTCTGTTTTTCTAAACTTTATAGTCTTAAATACATTAACTATTTATTGATTTGATCAAAATTACTGAAAATCTAACTGTGAAATTATATACCTACCGTGTGAACGATGGTCATTTTAATAATCCAATTACATGATAATACAATCCCAGTATATGCCTTAATTTTCTTATTATTTTGTCTGAAGAGTTCTCTATTTTTGTAAGATATAATAATTTGTCAACCGGAGTAAGTAGTTGATTCTTTTATAAAATCTTGTATTTAGAAAGTAAAAACCAATAACTTATAGTTTGAAGGAATGAAAAATGACATTACGCTCGTAATATCATTAACATATTATAATTATTAACAAATTAACAGACAGCACAAAAAATTGTGTTTATTTTTAATGGATTAAAATTCATTCATGAAAATTAACAAGCAAAAATAGACACATAAAACATACACGCTTACCTTCTTATTGAATTGCTAATAAGCAAATGAATTTCTTATTAATTTATCATTTCAAAATAGGTGGAGGATTGTGAGACAAAGGGGGTCACTGACTGACTGAATGACCCTCACATTGGCACTAAAATGTATACCTTTCTTTAAATTGTGTATTATATTCATCATCGTCAACATAATCCTATCCGCTTATGACGGTGCATAAGGCACCGTTACATGTTACTGTTGGATGAAGTTGAGATAATGAGTCTTACGTTTCTGGAGCCAGTCTAGGAAGAGTGAAATATTGCAGAGTAAAACACCCTTTGGTTTTAACCAAGCCATTTAATGATCATTATGTGATAGATATTATTATTTTTTTTTTTTTTTTTTTTTTTTTTTTTTTTTTTTTTTTTTCAACAATTTTATTTATTTATTTATTTATTTATTTAGCATTTCACAGTTTTAAAATGTACATAGTTTATTTGTTTCAGGTCCCGACTAGCTAGGAAAATCCTGTGTTTAGGAAGGACCTTATTTTATTCATGTGTTTTTTATTTATTTTTAATTTCATTAAATGATGCTTAATAAATTCAAAGAATAATAATAACATTATTAAAAATCAATATAAATTTAAATTAGAAAACATGCAAGTAATAATAATAAAAATTGAATCATAAAAATAGATTAGAAAATATGCCATTAATAGTAAATAAATGAGACACAATTATTATAAATTATAAAACATACCGATAATAATAAAAATTGAACCACAAATACACATTATAATATATAAAATGAGTAATTAAGAAATTAAACAAAAATATAAATTGGAAAACATACCGATAATAATAAAAATTGAAGAACAAAAATAAATTACAGAATATACCATTTATAATTTTTTTTTTTTAAATAAGATACGGTTAAAATACTAGTTTTAAAAAGAAAGAAAAAAGAAAGAAAAAAACATATGTAAATGAATAAACATAAAAAGTAAAAATGAAATATACATAAAAACAATAAGACCAAATTCAAACCTTTTGTTTAAGTTTAGGCGTACCTGGAACTGAGAATTTTTAAAATCCACACCTAATGATGCAATGGGCACTTCATTGGTGGGTATCTCAATTACAACGTATTTTCATAATTTTGCGATGCATTTTTTATTTTTTTTTAAATATAAATGTTACAGTTAATCAATTATAGTATCCAACAACAAATCTAAGCCCAAATTAAAAATTTGTTAAATACGGAAGCAACCGTGTCATAAATTTATTTCCAATGCAATGTTCTAATTGATCGTATTTTGGCTGCGTTCACTTTGTTTTCATCCTTCCTCTGTCAGTTCCATGTTTCACTTCGAAACATAAGTGTTGGGACTAAAACTCTGTTGTGCACTGCCAGTTTAGCTTGACATATTCTCAATAGAAATTACTCTGCTTAGTGCGCCGTTAATTTTGTTTCCCGCATTAACTCTCCCTTCAATATCTTTTTCTACTATTCCATCTCTTGAAAACATGCTTCCAAGATACGCAAATTATTCTACTTGTTCAAAACATTCCTTGTTTATATTTATTATGCATTTAGTAGTTACGGGACGTTAATTTTTTAATTTGTTCTATTTGTTTTAATTTTTAAATAAGCTCGTGTTGCCCCGATTTCCCCTAAGGTGTCTACTTTTAGCACGACTTATGATATGATATAAATATTATACGCGGTATCCGATGTTTGTACTTGCGTACATCTACGATCCCCCTTTGACAAATCGGCTATTAGTAATAAATTGCTTCACTTTAAAGGTGTATGGGGATAAACGTCGCGTCGCGTGAATAGGTACCTGTGACGTGCTATGAATTTGATTAAAAAATGATATCAGAAACATGCAAAACGTAAATCAGACATATGAAGGTTTTATAGGCAAACTTAGAAATATCCATTGAAGAAGTTGCTGAGATATTTGCGAAAACGTTAAAAAGAGAATTGTGAGATTTCAAATTATGCTTCACGAATTCAATGGAGAATGCTTAAAGTTTGCTGTGTCAAGTACAATTGAAATCTGTTTTTGCAAGATTTAAAGACGGTTTTGAATAACGCTTTTTTAAGGTGGGTAGGTTTTTATTTAAAGTTTATTTTGGCATCAATAACTAAGTTTACTTGTAATACCCTAGTATATATTATGAAAATGTAGTTCGTTGAAATATGTGTAACTAATTATTACAAGGTCTTTCGTTGTTATTGCACTTTTTAACTAGCTTCAGAGAGATTTTTTTCCATTAAAAAAGAAATATTCCTCAGAGTAATAATGCTCTAGAGAAGCCCTAAAGCTCTTTTATATGGAACAAAAGCTGTGCGGACTTATGACCTGTCATTGGCTGGTTTAGGATGCCATTTTACAAACTAAATAACTCCCTAGGGAGGAAACCCAGCCTGTTTGCCAACAAATTTAGATCTACAGTTATTTATTATTCAATATGTGACGTCCATCACTATAATACGCGACAGTGTCAAAATATTAACGTACCTGGATCACGCACGACAAGGTATGGTCTAAGGCGTCTAAGGCCTCTGCTGTACCTTCTTGTAATGAGTACAACAGGCTACCGGAGTCCTAATAGCGTCAAAAATGAA
This sequence comes from Micrasema longulum, assembly GCF_059751315.1. Classification (NCBI taxonomy): domain Eukaryota; kingdom Metazoa; phylum Arthropoda; class Insecta; order Trichoptera; family Brachycentridae; genus Micrasema; species Micrasema longulum. The sequence goes on along the minus strand of NW_028279488.1, from coordinate 74,038 downwards.
TATATTTATTTAAAAAATTACTACTTGAGGAGGTACGTGGAAGGTGAAATTTAGTTTTAACTTCTTTTTCCTCGGATATTTCTTTTTTACTATATGTAAAGGTTTAATGTTAATTTTTATTTTCATTCGTTTTAATTTCTTTGTATAATGTACTTAACTCGCTATATTATTTCAGTTTTATGTACATACTCGTATTATTACCTGTTACTATATTAATACCATACCTTTAGGTTAATATTTTTTCTGTCCCAAAATGAGTTTGTTGTAACTCCTGGGAGTTCAAAAAAAAATGTATGATATAATAATAAAAAATATATAAAAAAAACAGCTACCTATTAATAAAGCAAGAAGGTATTTTCTAATACTTAAAGATCATCAGTAAAAAATAGGTAACTGATTTCCATTAGTTGGCTTCAGGTAAAAACATTGAAATTCAAGTCATAAATTCTTAAGTTCGCATTTTACAATCGTAATTAGTGAGCGTTGTTTCGAACACGCGGTTTCGCAAAACGCAAGCGCGCTACCTTTAGCCAACGAGGCCAAGCAATAATAATAATGATTAAAATCAGCCGATCTGACATACCATCCTACCAGTTACAAGTTGCAAGTGACTAAGAGTTACTCGCAGCTCGCAGCTCGCATGTATCACGCGTGATTACTGTTAGCTAATCACTATTCAGCTAACAGAGCCATGGCTTTCTTACCACATATCGCTTCATCTGGCCTAATCTCCCCGCGTATTCTAATTCCAATTCATATTAGATATTTTCTCTATCATTACCCTGGCGGCATTCCCCTCGCACGCTTGGAGCTGCATTTCTCTCTCCTTGTCCACCGTTCTCACTCCGATCACTGGCTTCACATGCACTTTGTGATAATTGCGAGCGCATTAACCGCACGCCATGTTGCGTCAAGATCCACTATAGTTTCAGAAAACGTTGAATATGACGGAAACCACACCTACTTGGTGTACATTTTTTTAAATTAGAATATTTTAAAAAACAGTTATGCCTGTAGACTCATAATTCGGAAAAGCACCTAAATTACATTGCTGTAGGTACCTAATAGACGTTTTGTTTGTAACTATTTTCATAAAATTCAAAATCTCACAATTCGGCGTATCATGATTGATAATGTTAGCTTTCTCTATGAAATTGTCAACAACTTAATTGATATTCCACAGATTGTTGGAAACATTTCATATCGAGTCTTTGTCCGTAAAACTCGCCATTTTGTAGGCTTATTCTGTCACAATTTTGTTTCGTGAGTTCGTTTGTTTCTTCATATATCCATCTCACTCTAACTCAATTAAAATTGTATTTCGCTCTCGTTCCCTCTCATTCGATACGAATGAATTTACGAAATGAATAAGTTTCAGAATAAGGCCACTGTACTAGTCAACATTCCGCGCTCACAGGCTAATTTTATGAAAAATAGCACCCTTCGAAGAATACAGACTACCTGTAATGACAGCTTTAGTGACATCGACATTTTACACTGTAAATACTGGAATTTTATAATGTCTGTTAAAGACATTTCAAATTTATCTTCTGCTTAACTTTTACATAAAATTGTACGTAATATTCGTACATCTTATGAATAGTGGTTGTGAAATTTTAGTAATGAATATAAATGTTCATGGAAACAGAGAGAGAGGAAAGGAGAGGAGAGTAGGGACGGAACTATACCATGGCTTTTTATTTCATTTTTAAATTTAAATATTTATTTTTGTCGCGTTTCCTTCTGTATTCATAATTGATAATTATTTTTTTAAAAAGAAATATTAGCGTTCATATAATTTACCCAAATATTTCAATTTTGGTGGCCATTTTCAACGAGTTGGAAATAACTCACTATTAGAAAGTAGAAACCAAGTTGGGGCAGAGTGAGGTTTGAACCTCGGGCCTCTGGCCCGTGAGTCCGCAACACTAGCCTCGGGATCACAACCCGATTCAATTGTAAATATTAATGTGAAATATGTTACTGGTTTGACGTCTTTAAATAGATTTCTTTCTTTTCTTGTGTTTATTAAAAAGAATGCATGATTTCCATAGTAAATAATAAAAAAAAACAAAAAAAAACGTTATACTTAAACTTAAAAGAAAATTATTTCAGGTTAATGGTAATAAACTGAAACTGGTTTGAGCCTTGTATTTACATGCTTACAGTTTAATTAAAAAAATGTTTGTAAAAATAAAAAAAATAATAACAGTGAGGTTTTGAGATAATAAAAGTTATATTAATAATAATGTTTTATTAACAAAAATTACAATTTCTTTATCTATACATTCAAACTTAGGTAATAGATTTCTCTGGATTATGTCTGATCTGCTTAACTAGGTACAACCTGTTTTAAAACAGACATTTTTATGCAAAAATAAACAATAACATGACTACCTACTTGTTAATTTATTATAAAGTTTTACAATAAATATACCATTTATTATTTTAGAATGTTTTTAGTAAGTTTTCCGATTTTTCTCTACCTAAATCCAGAAACCATTTAATTGCAAATTTATTTAATTAAATTCTAATCATGGTTTTGTAATGTTTGGGTAACATATTGAATATTTTGGGGCCCAGAAACCTGAAATTTCTTTGCCTGAATTCAGAGTTTGTGGTATACCCCATGACCCATACATTTGTTTGTCTTCTGGTAGTGTGGGAGTGTTCCTTTGGGATTTGGTAGAATAATTTGCTTTTACAAACATAATTTTTCTAGATATATATAATTGCCTTTTATCTAAATATATTGAATTCCTCGAACAACTTGACGCTGGGGTACCTAAAGGGCTTTTTAAAAATTATTTTAATAATCGATTTTTGAGCAGATTCGAGAGGTTTTAATATTGATTTATTAGTGCCTCCCCATTTTATTATGCCAGAAGTTATAATTGAGTTACATAAAATATAATAAAGTTGTTTGTGTGTAAATAGAAAAAAAAGATAGGTATTCTACTATTTCCGATATCATCACTATTCTTTTTTTTATTAGATAATTTTGAAATTTTACTTGGATTTATAGTATATTTCATCAATTTATAGCAATGTATGGTCATTGTTATGAATTTCATTTCTTCACGCGTAAAAACATCGTTTGTAATATTATACGAAAGAATTTTTATGGAAGTGTCCGCCCCATTTACATAAATACAACGCTTTATTTTTCAGGTAATTTCAGAAGTTTCAGGAATCGGATTAATTATTTCATACACAGCGCGTTTCTAATCTCCGTATTTCTTTACACGTGAAGGTGCTCAATGACCTACTTAACTTTTCCTAGTACTTATTTTCTAATGTTCATTGGACATTTTTTGGCTTTCACGGATCCAAAGCCGCCTTACGAAAACCATCAACTTCGGCATAAAGAGGATAATACTAATCAGTCTTCATACTCGTGGCTAAAGTTAATACTGGGGGGAAATACGTCAATAAATAGGAAACTGGAAGTATATGGAATTCGATCTTATTTTAAACATCTACCAACAAATTTCAGGTTTTATACCTTTGAAATACCGTTTTATACCTCCCCTGTTCGTAGCATTTATATACCGATGATTTGCAATTGTATATTCGTTTCGAACCCGTCGACATTTTTGAAACACATAAAGTAATGTCACTTGCACTCGAGCATATCTCTTTATGGACAAAAAAACATGGACTTCTCATAAATCCAACAAAAACCTAAATTGTACTTGTTGGTACAAAAAAAAGTATTCAAATTTGAATTTTTCCACACTTCCTCCATTAAAAAAAAATGATAAGAAAATTCCATTTATGACTTCAGTCAAAAACTTTGGTATAATCATTCATAAGAATTTAGGGTGGCATAATCCAGTTAACGTAGTTATTCGTAAACTTTAAAGCAGTTTGCACTCACTCAAAATATTTCAGAATTTCTTGCCAATTAATAATAAGCAAACCTTAGTCCAGAGCTTTATTCTTCCACTTCTTGAATTTGCGGATGTTTGTTATCCGGATGCTGACTCTGAATAACTTGATAAATTAAAATGATTGCAGAATGTTTGTATACGATATATATTTGATCTTTGCAAATTCGATTACATAACTGAATATCGCACGCAACTACACTGGTTCAGTATCAGACATAGAAAAAACATTCACATTCTATCACTTCTTTACAATATCTTAAATAATTAAACTTTGCCTGTTTATCTGAGAAAATTCTTTTAACCTCTTTCACAACACGGACTATCTCTTTGTTCTAGCGACGAGAAAACCCTTTTAACACCCTTTCATCGCTCTAATTTTCTTGCCTCCTCTTTCACAGTAGTAACTGCTCGATTGCGGAATAATCTACCTACTAATGTTAGAGACGCCTCTTTTTTATTTACATTTAAGTCAGGATTAAAATGTCACTATCTCAATATTAAAGTTGTTCCTTTATTTTTTTTCTCCTTCCTATCCCATCTCCTCTCTTCATAGTAAAGTGTTAATTTTTTAAATGTATTTTTGTCTTCTTAATGTTTGTTTTTAATTTTTGTCAAAAATTGTAAGATTCAATATGTCCATGTACTTGTAATTTTCTCAAACTGAACCGTTTGGGTAGGTAGGAAGAAATTGCTTAAAGAAAATATGCCCACCCATATATGTATATAAACTGTACATGTATATAAAGTGTCAAAATAAATAAATAAATAATAATTAATGTTTATGAAAGTTCGAAAGAAAAATGTGTAGTATTTGGAAGCGACTAAGGCAAGAGGCGGATAGATTGTGTGTAAGAAGACTGAAGTAGCGTAGAAGCCGATGAGTTCAAATCCTTTGTGGCGCGCCGTGTCGAGGCGATGAAAATGCTTTCAATTTTTCATATTCATTTTTAAAAAACAAAACTTACACAGAATCATTACGCCAGTTAAAATGCTTTTTGAATTCATTTGAGGAAGAGTAAAAGAAGCCTGTAAACTAAACATTCATGCTTAGTAAAAGTTTTTTAATAATATTATATTACGTGAAGAAAAATACAAGTATTTTATCAAATTACGCTATCATTATATTGCTTATTTATTTACAGTAGATTTATAGCCGATATTCCATTTTCTCATAGTTAGTTATCACAACTCGTCGGGAATTGTCACCAAAATTAAAATGTTTGAGTATATTATAAGAAACAATATTTTGAGTAAGTCCAAATGTTTGTAGACAGGCTAGATTCCCTCCCTGAGGAGTAATTTTGATGTTTATTTGTTGCTACAGAGAGGAAAAACTTTTTTAAGAAGGAAATATGGAAGTTTACTTATTTAAAGGCTGACTTTACAAAAGTCAACAGATGGAAGAGTTCAGAAAATGTGGATGTTTTAACATAAGCAGAATGGTGAATGTTATACAGTGTGTGTTGATACTGAAACCAGACAATGACAGGTCATAAGCCCTATAAATGCGTAGACTTAAATATTTCCTTCTCGAAAATGTTTCATATCTGTTGCAACAAATTTAGTTTATAAGAATGTTAATGTTTATTTATGAAAGAATTCCATTGAAAAATTACAAAAATAAAACGTTTGCCAAAAAAAAACTTAAGTTTATTTATATTTACAGCTCCAATAAATAATTTTCCCTTTAAAACCGTTTGTAATAAAAATATTTTTACTATTACAATTAACAAAAACTGAAATAATTATATTTTTCTACTGAAAAAAGGAAGTATTTGCGTTCGTATTAATTACGCAAATATTTGGATTTTTAAGGCCGTTTTCAACGAGTTGTAAATAACTCACTATTAGAAAACGGGAATCAAGTTGGGATAGAGTGGGGATCGAACCACAGACCTCTGATCCGTAAGTCCGCTAAACTAGCCACGGGACCACGACCTGAATGTTATGTATATAATGCACGCAAATTACCTTCTGAGATGAGCCTTTCTCTGATCTCCCACGCGAATATGGTCGGGTTCTCCCTCTTGTACTGCTCGATCTTGGATACCACGGCAGGGGTGGCTACCTTCGGTTTACTACCCCCTATGAGGCCGGGTGGACGAAGAGTTCCTGGAAAGTAGTACAAATTAATTCGTTTTATCATTGTTTCTTCAAGTGAAGTGATAGATATTCAATCAGATTTGTATATGCATTCAGCATTTAAAGATGTAAATATTGAAAATGGCAGAAAAATAAAACAAAGAACGATGTTCTTTACATACGTTATGGTTATTAAATGATTACAGACATAATAAAATAATTATTTCCTTAAATTAATATCTGTTTCACTATTTTCGTTTCTTTTTCATTATTTAGGCAGCCGATACAGGATAAAAAATTACACACTAACATATTGAGGTAAAGTATAAAGATAAGCTAGGCTCGCACCTGAAATTTTATTTTTTAATTGGGTTGAAGGTTACTAAGGTTACGATTACGAAGGTTTTAAGGATACTGCGCTTTCTATTAATTTATTTTCATTATTTTTATTGAAATCACTTAAGCTTTTTCTACAAATATTGGAATACGTCTTGCCTGCAGGTGCTCAAAGGCGGTTGAAATTCTAGTGTTTCGCTTATATTTGAAGTAAATTATACTTGTTTTGAACTGTTACAGATTTAAGTTCAATCCACTGCCTTAAAACACTGTTTACTGCCGTAGTTTGGAGTTACTTAGAATATAACTCAACAATATGGGCACCTTTTAACAACGTCCGTGGAATGAAGTAGGAAAAAGTTCAAAATAAATTTCTTGGATTCATCAACTAAAATTTAATTTTCCAGCTGAATAGATTAACTTTATTTTTATTAATTAATCGTTTAAACTTGTCATCCCTTCCTAAGCCAAGAATTCTTGATGATACTAGCAATTTTTGTAAAATGCTAATCGGCACACTAGACGTCCCTGATTTATCGAGACTGGTAAGTATCAAAGTACCAAATAGTGTACATGATTGCAGTCCACCTTTTGGTAGTCAGGTGTCAGAAGGAAACATTAGTAATTTAAAAAAATGTTTAGGTGAGCTGAAATACGAGTCGATTTCAAGACTTTGATATTCAAACTTAAGTTCTTTAGTGTTGCTTTTTAATAATAAATTGGCATTTTAAATGACGCTATTTTTTTTTTCTACGTGTATTTACTGAAATATTAATAAATATTATTTAAAACTAAAGAACAGAAAAAAATACAGATGGCCCCTTCAGCCATCTGACTACCGCTTTGCTGTGGCGCCTGCTAGATATTTCGCTAGTTTCGTAGTGCATTATCAAACGTAAAAATTCTTATGTCGATAAAATCAAAATAACTTATATTATTCGAATGCTGGAAAAATAACTTTGACTGTTTGTATTTTGCTTACCTACGCTTAAGTCATGTATTTCGACTATATATATAAAAAATAATTGAGAAAAAGGAGCTAAATTAACACTCGTCCTGCAGCTAAATTAGCATGTGCCGTTGGAATTTCAGCCCAAATTTAATGTTGAAATGGTCATAGGCAGTGAATTCAGTTCACAAATAAGAACTTATTACCATTTTTCCTGCATCTACAGAGCGTATGGAAAGAGGGCATTTTAGTTTTTTTTCCTTCATCATCATTATGTTATTGGGATAAATTTTACATTAAGATTACTTCTGTTCATCGACAACAATATATTTCTAAAAAACACGTTTATTTAATTAGTTAAAATTCGAAGCAATTATTCAACCACAAAAAACTTGATCGATATAAGTGTACTTATTTAATTGATATATTACGTGTTTGATTGAAAGTTCAAGAGAGAATGCCAATACTGAAAACGAGGAGATTAGTTAAATAAGGTTACGCAATAACGTGAATTTTTATAGATAGAAGGTTAAATTCAAGCCGATGAAGAGCTTATTGAAACAGTTTTACTAAACTTTTAATTGCATTACTGATTTAAGTAGCTTTGTTTACCATTCTCAATATTTGGCTCGAGAGGGTACTCGTATATTGTTAATATAAATAATTGGAAATGGTTTTATTGATTATGGAAAACATTGGGAAAAGAAAAATCATATAATTCATAGTACTGATGTCAAATAAAAACGAAATTTTTCACTGTTATTACATTTAATAAAGCTCATTTCTAATCCGATTGGAAATTTTAAATGCCTTAAATAGTCATAAATGCTTACTGAATACGGTGAAGTGTGTGAAATTAAATAAAATCCTATTCCCACAAGCGGACATTATATAATATTTTTTATCGAATTTAAATATCTAAATAGTTTACTTGTGAAAAAAGGCTATTAAAATCAACACGTTGAAAATAATTGAAAAGTTAAATACCAATGAAAAAAGATCTTGAGAAATTTGCTTATAATTTTGTTTCAAGTGAAATTATTTGTATAGTTTTCCTTATCAAATTTTTTCTTAAACAAAGTTTTCATGTTTTTATGATTAGATACGAATCAAATAATCATTTTTAAATATGAATTATCGAATGACTTTCAATACTTGCCGATATCAACAACATCCATAATGTAAGTTAAATGAAAAATATTACAAAGGAATATAACTTTTAAAATAGTATAAATATATTTTAATATTTCTCATCGCCTAAGAGAAAAAAACTACTGTTGTGTACCATAATGGGAAGTGACGTCTTACAATGATGTCACGTATGTAAATTAAATTAAAAATTCGCAGTGAAATTCTCACTCTGCTTTTGGGCGGAAAAAACGAGAATCAAATTAATATTTATTGATTATTTGCAGTGGTAATAACATGGTTGATTGTGGTAAAATAAATATGAATTAATTCAATTATAAATAACGCGCACCCGTTGTGAGGCGATACAAGAACAACAAAATAAATTTGCAGTCAACGCCCAAGAAAAACAACTTACCACTCTTACAACAACCAAAAACGAGTTTATGAGATTATGCATAGAACCCATAAACAACAAAAATGTAGGTTCTTACATTACGTGTGCATTTATTCACATATTATATGGCCTTTTAAGTTAAACGGGCTAACATGATAAATTTTGTGCACATTTAATTTAGTAATTCTGTCCACCCGATAATTAACTGTTTAGCACATTGTTTCAAAACATAATTATCCTTTTCCCCTTTTCGCACCCAGTAGTGCATAGAGCACTGCATTTTCAAAATATGCAGCGTATTTAGATAATTTGTTACAGTCAAGGAATTATGAAATATTGTAGATTAAAAAACCTTTAAAATCAATGTTTAGCGTCCATCCAGCCAGGAATCGAATGCAGAACTTCAAAAATAGTAGGGCAACACCTCAACTACTTAACAACGAACAGGACTTATCTCTAATCGATTATAAGAGCGGAAATCGAGTAGAAAACACTCGTCCAGGGTTCAGGTTCATCCGCCTTAAAAGAAAAATTCTTGGGAATATTTAAAGTAACTGAACACAGTTGTATTATTGAAATCATTTTCAAATAGTCTTATACCATTTTCAAATAGTCGTAACCAGCAAATTTAAATTTAAATTTTAATCTACGGGTCTCTGATTTGTGATTCCACAAGATCCGATTATAGTTTTAAAAAACAGAAAAAAAATAACCCCAATTTTTTTTTTAATATGGTAATTTTCTAAATCCAAAAACTTGCTAGATTTTATAAGCGTGTTGAAAAAACGACCAGCTTCAAATTAACCTTTCATTTTCGCTTGAGATAGTAATGTTATGAACTTTAAAGTTGACCAAAAAATATCAATTAGTGCCTTATCTACACTCGATGGTACATTGGTACTCGCGATCATTCTCAATGATGAATATGAATACAAGGTGATCAGTTTGTCGCTTCAGGCGTCAGTCCACGGACTATGCAGTTCTACGGAGAAAAATCTCATACTAAACAAAAATTTCACGTTTTCCTTAGCGGTAATCGAACCCAGGGCCTAGGAGTATACTAACATAACAAAAAAGGCAAAGACATCAAACAGTACTGCACGAGACGGACTTAAAATCTTTTTAAATAGATTTATTTTTTCAAGATTTATACCTGAGTTGCCTTTAAGTCAAAATACTCGTCAAAGATTCTGGTATAAAAAATAACACATCATTTTTCAAATTTAAAAACCAAATCTATATCTATTCAGAGACATAAATTTAAAATAAACATCTATTCAGTCTGAGGCGACATAACCCTACCTCCACCCTCTAATTAACAGTAATAATTCTTCGAAACACGGATCGTACCTCAACTTCAGCCTTCTGAATGAATGTAGTGGATTTCGCCTAAAGGCAAAAATTATAAGTTGCAAGGACTAAGGACTTACACACGCCAGGAGGAGCTTTATTACAATGAAGGATTTAGCGAATACTGTCGGTATAGTTAAAATAAAGGTTAAACAAGATCGTACAGTACGTTTATTTTATCTTTAAGCCTTCAATAATAATATGGCGCAATTTAACACATTATCTAGCAGGTTAAAATGTAGACGTTAATGATGTAAAAAAAAAAAATTGATATTATTAATATCGTTAGCGAAACTTTCAATGATTATAATTATAGGAGACAATTATTGAATTGATAAAATCTAATAGCTCCTTATGTTAATCATTCACTTTTTTTAAACAATAAAATTTGTGTAAGTATATTTTTATTTTATTTCATTTGTTATTTTACAATTTATTTCAAACTTTTTTTTACATTAAGGATAATGTTCTCTCACTAGGGTGTTCCGTGCCGAGGCCTAGGGGGACATTTTATATATTATAATTTTGAAACATCCCATCCCATCCATTTATTGTATAAGTAATTGTATATGCATATTATGTACATATATAAATATATTTGTGTGCCTGTATAAACTAATTAATTTCGATTTTTTTGTTTAACTTGTTATATTTTTAAATTTTTAATTGTTTATTTATTTATTATTTTTTATTTGTGACGCGTTTCTTTTATTATTTTTTTTTTAATTTTCTTTTTTATTTTATGCGTATATTATTTTTAACACTTGCCAATCATAAGCCTTACTTTCTTTTGGCAAGTTAAACCTGAAGTTTTCTATTTTTTTATTTGTGTATTGTTTTTATGCTAAATAAGGGTTGACAATATCTAAACTGAAAAAAATGTGATTAATATCCATTCCAAGCCTGAAGGTAAAAAAAAATCACGATTTATTTAAGGGGTACCAAGAATACCCCAACTAAAAGCTATGAATATGACTGAACGTAGGTAGTTAAGATTATCATTGTAATATTTTTAAAACTGTTTCATAATATTTGTAGTTTTCTGCGAAATCCATACATTTTTTCATCAAATACTGTCGCGAGAGGATGTTGTGTGATATCGCGATGCTTTCACCGAGAAGCGTTGGACAGCATTGATTTAATGTCGCGTCACCTGTTAGCGGTATGTATGTTAGCGGATGTACTGCTGGGCGTTGTGAGAGGGAATGCATGTAAAATGTAAAACACTAAATGCAGTTTTTTGTGAAAAAAGCCACGAAATGGCAAAAAACACGCGTGCAAACTGAAAAACATATCAAAGAACAATAAATTATAGTGCAATTAATTGTAATGTTTGATGTTTGTAGGGGGGGGAAATCAAAAATAATTGTGAAATATTGAATTGAAAGAATTTGGCAGAAAAATATGGTAATAATTTTGAAATATTTTTAACATTATGGGCATTGTTACAAAAAACGAAATCAATATAATGTTAACAATTTTTTTTTTTTAAATATGTTACCTGGAGGACCCTAGATACCCCCCTCAAGCCCGGATGGGTAACAAATGTTTTTATTTTGCTTATTGTTTGTGAACCATAATAAACAAATAAATATTTAGAATTTTTATTTTTCAGTTATGTAAATGGTCTTGTGTAACTAATGAAACATATATCTGTGAATGAAACCAACTGAAATTTTGATTTAAGAAATATTCAATCTAGGAACAGAAAATATCAGTTGACTTTATCGACAAACGTCGATAAAAATGTTGATATTCCTTTGTAATAAATTTTTACCTTCATACTAAGGACCAACTGCGTCAAAAAAGTTTGAAATAAACAAATATTACGTATTCGAAATCGTTAATTTTATCTTACGTGTTCAATCAACAACTTTTTTGGAAGAAATATCTCTAATACGACAGTAGATTAACATAAGGCTTTAGGTATCGTCGACGCTTATTTATAAAAATAACTTTTAAAAATTCGTCTTTATTCAATATGCATTATCGGTCGGGTTGTGGTCCTGTGGCTAGTGTCTCAGACTCACGGACCAAAGGTCTGTGGTTCGAATCCCACTCTACCCCAACTTGATTCCATTTTCTAATAGTGAGTTATTTACAACTTCAACAATGTTTGATTATGTGCAAATGCTTGCAGACTGGCTGGATTTCCTCCCTAGGGAGTTGTTCATATTTAAATTTATTTCAACAGAGAGGGAAAATTTTTTGAGAAGGGAATATTACACAGTTACACAGTGTGTTACACAATGTTACACAGTGTGTAAAGTGGCCACTTAAACCAGCCAATGACAGGTCATAAGCCCTGTAAATGCCTAGACTTCCATATTAAAAATTTTTCCCTCTGTTGAAATAAATTTAAATATTTACAACTTGTTGAAAATGGCCCTCAAAATTAAATATTTGGGTAAATCATAAGAACGCAAATATTTATTTAAAAAAATAAAAATATTCATAACTTTTCTAATATGACCTGTGAAGAGCAACAATTTTTTTTGTATGAGTATACATACTTACAATTGGGAGGAAATTCCGATTGACTCCATCAACATACAACGGTATACTTCTTACCGTTGCTCTTCAATTTAGGGCCAGGACAGGTTTCGGCTCGCGGGACGGTAGCTGCCGAAGGCTGTCGGACAGCACTTCGGGTCCCTAATTTATCTTAGCTTTAGGTAACTACAACCGCACACACCCCTTACTCTTAAATAGAGCCTTGGGGTTATAAAGTCACCCTTATTATAAAATATGCATTTTTACAACTCGTCGCAGAGTTCAAGTAATAGTATCTATTTCATTGTAAGTAGTACAAAATGTTTTTTTTTCAATTTAAGAACTAATCAAAATGTGTATGGAAATATATACATAACCACTTTCATTATTAACGTAAGATTTTAACGCCCATTTTTTTTATTAAAATTATGGTTGATAAATTAAATAATCATTCGAATTTTACTTTGAGTCCTCTTCTAAAAATATTACCGCTAAGATTATTATTATCTTCTTTTTATCTCATTTTTTCATACTACTTTTCTTAAAATATATTATAAAACAAAAAAATGTAACACGAGTGATTCTAAGTAAATATTATTATTGATTATGAGGTAGTTACCTTGAAACCGGTCGATGTATAACTAAAAACGAAAGAAGTGTACACTTTTTTTATATGTATAATTTTTAATAGGAAAAACATCAAATATTATTTAAATAAGTATATATAAACCATAGTACATGGGTCCAGTTAAAGACTATTACAAATATAATAATAGAACATGTTACTCAAAAAAGTGAATATTTATACATAGGAAGAGGATTGTAAGAAGGTTGGGATTGAGAAAATAAAGTGGAGAAAGAGAGAAAAGGGATTGTTACCTGGAGAAGCTAAATTTAAAAAATTTAACTCTTAAAAGACTGCGGTAAATAATCCTTTTGCGCGCGGTGATGTAACATCGTGTTACCACAAGCAAAATACGGAATATGCTTAAGCTCAGACATTTGAGAGAAAAAAACGGAGAGTCATACAGTTTAATAATTCATTTTCCATAATTTAAAAAAATTAACATTCAATTTAGTCCTGTTATAACGAAAAATATATAATCATAAATTCGCCGATGTCTTCCTTGTTATGTGTTCTATCTTCGTGCTCTCTCTAATACAGATGTATTGCTGTATTTGCGGACATCATTCTTCGGTTAGCAATGTCAAATATTTTTTGCATTAAAATCCTATTTACAATTTTACTTTTCAAATCCGATGTGAAAATGTGCATTTGAGATTATAAAAAATACAACTTCATCATTAAAAAAAATAAGAGAGAAATGTCAAGTTTTGTACAGTATGTCGACTAGTGTGACATCAAAACCACACAGGATTTAAAAAGATAATTCATATACCTGTTGAAAATATAATTATGTATTATTTGGTTAAGTGATATAATGAAAACCAACAACGTGCAAAGATATCTTGAAAAACATAGATTTTGGTAAAGAAAAATATGGAAGTCTGAACATATACGGGGCGCGTGACCTGTGATTATTTTAATTTTTTTCACATTTGCCACATTAACCATTTACTTTAATCCGTACTTTGATTTTTGAAACTTTTGTATATTTTGTAAATTTAACCCGCAAACATTCTTGTGATATTACTGGCGTAACAAATTGCACTTAATTCATTTATATCTCGGCAACTGCTTTACTAAATAATTACCTCGAATGCTTTTGTAATTATCAAGCAAACCTTTACGCATAAGAAAAAAAAAATTTATACTTAGGTGGATTAGATAATTTTAATAAAATATTTTGTTCATCTGGATCACCGAAAATGACAAAGTATCGATAGTTCCGAGACAAATATTAAAGCTGTTTATTTGAGAGAAAGAGATGTAATTTATTTTAAAATACGCGTTTTAAAACACACATTTTTCTCTTGTACTTAACAAAAAATATTTTATTTCTAGTTTTTCATATTTTATATATTTTTGAAACATGTGTAATAATATTTACACACATGTTCAGCCTCATTCCAGTATACCACCCACTGACCCACCCTTTCACACACTTACACTCACACAAACACACTGACATGTAATGATGTAATAACTTATATTTGCATATAAGTTATTATTTTAAAATACTTGGTACGATTCCACTCATTTGTTTGACCAATTAGCGCTTTCACCCTCTAATGGGCATCTTCAGACTGGTGAATATCATACAGTATCATACACTAATATGTATTGTACGAGTATTTCATGTATTTCTGTGGATATTAGTCTTTGGTTTTATTATCTGTATATTTTATTTGGTATATTTTTTTTTATATGTATTACTGTTGATATCCCCAATAAATAAAATTAATTAAAAAAAACATAATTAGATCACTAAGCAAGACAAATATAACTTCAATAAAATAAAAATAAACAAGCAATCATTTCTTAAACTCAGGTTACCACACAGTGTGTGGAACGAGTCTTTTCACACAGTATGTTAAAGGTTAAAATAAAAACCAGCTGGAAGTTCGGTTATGGACCTAATTAACGACTGTAATGGGGTCTCTTGGCCTGTTTTGGTGCAAAAATACTATTACAAAAAAAACTAATATTGTTTTACAAGTGCTACGATACATATTTTTTTAATCGATTATTTGGAAACAATTTAATCCAATCATAAGTAAATGAAAAATAAATTGATAATAAGATAAGTTAGATTCCAGCTTCGTGTTGCTTGTTATTAAACCTTCATTCGGTCTAAACTGAATTGTTATCTACACCCCATCTCCTTTAGTAAGGATCAGGAGCTGATAGTAAGGCGTGGAAGGACCCATTTATTAACAGGTTTGCGGGCGATGAAATTATAATACAATCAGAAGTCTTGACGCTACAATTTATTATTGATATTACAATAATTAATACATGTCTGAATATTCAAAGATGTATGTTTTTAATATGAAAAAGTTTAAGAGCCATCTACTCTAAATTTAAATATTCGTATTCAAATGACTTTTAATGTTTGAGTTTGCTGTTAACCATATTAATTTGCCATGTGTTATTTTTTAAATTATTATAATGTTTCTGATCCTACATAATATTTGTGGTGAAATAGTCAAATGTTTGTGTTAACTAATTACTAGTTCAAACTAATCACAGGATTTTTGGTCCCATGGAGCTGGGACTTATTTCTCAAAAAATATGAAATAAACTGTGTATAAGTCAATAAATAAATTCAATATACCAGCATCAAAATATTTATATATCGAGGCTCTACTAATAGAATGCATTAAGTCAAGAGTATTTATATCTATCAAATATGTTTAAATATAGGTGCAAGATGTTAAGTTCTTTTCTTTCTATGGCTAGAATAAAGATAATTTTTTCAGAGCTTTAAAAAAAAATTAATAAAAAAAAAATTGTCGGAGAAATAATGCGTTGAAAGAAAAAAACTTTATATGCGATTATCTCGGCACTCGTTGTAATGACTTGTTGCATTCTGTCAGTAAAGCTTCAATATGTACCGAAATATTTTTTATAACACTCATAAATACAGGTTGAATGTTTAGATACTACTTGCTCTAATTTATCAGTGGCTTTTAAACTAATTGACTTAAACACAAACAAGATTTTTTTAAATTCAAGACTCAAGTTATATGTTTAGTTTTTAAAAAATCCTTAAATTTAGCGCCCTCCGTGGTGTAATGGCTTACATATTTGACTCATCCACAAAAGATTCTGGGTTTGATTTCCGGTAAAAATACAAAAAAATGCAGTTTTCTTAAGTCTTGGTAGTTTGTGCTGTAATTCACCACTGTAATTGGGCCTCCCGGCAAATAGTGGTGAAAAAAAAATAGTTCATTAAATAATTACTCAAAATGTTTATGCTGTTTGACTTTACGTATTTATTTAGAGACAATTTTTGGTGCAAACATTGGTCGAAAATTTGCAAATGAAATGATGATGGAGTTTGAATTAAATTTCGAAGCCCCTGACCAGGAACTTATTGTACTCCCAAGAAACCAAAACCCAATTTATTTATAAACAATAATGACAAAAGAGAATATTGAAAAAGCATTTTACCCTTACAATGTAAAGGAATCGATAAAAAAAATGTTCCTTGAGACATTTTTTAAAACCATTTAGTAGCTTCTTCCGGATTTTTTTCTATTTTATCATTCAATGAATCATGAATACAGTTTTTTTTTCTAAGATCATTATCTGTTGGTGGTTAATAGATAGATTATCCTCAATACAGTAATATTAGTATACGTAATTAAATTGAACAGAAGTACGGTTGCGTGTCTTTGACCAATTATTGCGACCAGATAAGATACCTTTCCATCCACCCAGGTAACGTAGAAACTGAAGGCAAACTATTGATTTCATTTCAAAGTTTATTTATTCTTTATAGTAAGTAGCAGTCCATAAAAGTTACATTGAGATTTATTAGAGATTATAATTTTTCTCCAAAGTAGAAATCTAAAGTGAGATACGATTAGACAATTCATAGAAGTAGAAAATTATCTTCTTCTTCTTCTTTTCCACATCCGCTCCTAAGTGGAGCATATGGATATCACCATTTGCCTCCAGGAGACCCTATCGCCGACCAGCATTTTCACCTTTTCCCCCGTCAATCCAGTGTACCTTAATTCCGCCGAATTAAGTCGAAAGATCGTCATCGACGGCCTTCCAGGACGGCGTGAGCCCCAGGTTTAAAGAAAAGGCAACTTGGGCATGCGCAGCACGTGTATAAGCCAGGTCTACCGCCGCATTCTCAAGACGCTCGTTATAGAAGGCTGCTGCGTCCGTTCTCAGACATTAATGTTAGTTATAAAATCGAACCACCTCATACCTTATATTCTTCTCAAGCACTTACTCTCAAAACTCAGAAGTTTGGTGTTCTGAGCTTTGGTAAGAAAATTATCATAGGCTTTTAATTATAATAAAGATTTATTCCGGCAAGAAACTGAATAATGAATAACCGATTTTACTATAAAACAACAGAAAGAAAATCATTGAAAATGTTTAAAAATTAACTAATATAAAAATAAATCGAAAGAAAATGTTGCAACAAAATAAATTAGAAAAAATAGAAAAAAAAAGTTTTTAAGAAACTCCTAAAAAATAATGTTCTGATAGCGGTCTCAAAATTTGTAGTCAATGCGTGAACATTGCAATCTATATAAGCATAAATACAATCCAGAGCCCCGTATGGCCGTTGCCTAGACCGCCACAAAACTTCAAAAGGGAATGCATCAAACAACCGTGTTGGGTAAACAGACCCAGACAAAATTAGTGACATTTTTGTCTGGCTAAACGAAATAGCTGAAAGATCAAGGGAAAATGGATAATATTTCTTTTGTGTTGCATTTGAATAATAATTGCAGTTTATTATTGCAGCTGAAGAAACAAACTGATATCAAGATGTGGAATGCAGCGCTTGTGTGATTTGTGTGCTCAGTTGCTCCAAATATCCCCAGGAGTCAACACGGAACTTTGTCTCCAAGAATGGGGTGATCAACAAGATTGGTGTTCATAGCTCTGTAGCCTACGATTGTGATGGGTGTTTTCTTGTTTTCTTATTTTCTGAGTGTTTGTCTGTCGTCTCCCTCCGCGTTGGAGCATATGTCGGGTATTTAGCATATGAACGGGCTGTGTAGGTCTCTATAGGTACTGTTGTTAATTGCGAGGTAACTCGCTGCGTGCCGCTTGCATTCGTCACAATACCCTCATTCATTGGAGAAGGGCAATTTGTGTTTCAATGAGGAAACGTGCATATGGATTACTGATTCTAAAATGGCGGCTGCTTGCGCAACGCAGTTTGTTCGTATTGTATCAGTTTTAAATCAATTTGAAAACTTTCATTAATTTTGATGCAGTGGACACGATTTTTAAAAGGTATCAAAACATACATATCGTCGTTGCGCCGGCAATAACACTTAAGTAACATTTAAAACATGAGGTAATTTAAGCAACGTACTTTTAAATGCTATATTTTATAACAATTTTTTTTTTATAATAAAAAAACACAATAAGTAATGTTATTTTGAAGAAATATTTAATCATTCGATCATTTGGATTGCCGGCGTAATGACGATATAATATATATTTAAATGTGTTTTCACTTTTGTTATTTATAACGTATGAAATCTGTTTTTTTTGTAATGATACATTCACACAAAAATAATGCGTGAAGTATATATTTTTTTGTCTCATTTTCATTTAATACGCTTTGGGTATTTAATTCGGCCTCGTGGTGTAATGGTCAGCGCGTTCGCTTACCACGCGAAAGGTCTCGGGTTCGATTTCCGACAAGGTTGATATGAAATATTTATTTAAAAGGGTGTTTTTACACCAAAATATTTCATAGTCCCTGGAGTGGTGGCTGAAGCGTAAGACTGATCATCTTACCTTCATCTAACAAAAAATGATCAAGATACGCTGCGATTGATGTACCAATGTAGTGCCCTATGCACCATTAGGTGCGGAAATGGAATGATGATGATGATGATGTTAAAAATTAAACTTCTGTGTTTCGAAGGTAAGTGCTTGAGGAGAATATCAGGTATAATGTTTTTGATTTTGTACCTGTGGGTTTCTGCTGTCAAGGCCATCGATAATGATTTAATTTTATTTAAAACATTGAATACAAGTTTTTTCGTTCATCCATAATTACTTGTTTGTTTGATATAAATACATATTTTAATTCATGTATTCTTTTTACTAATAAAATAAATAGTATTTTAATTTAAAAAATCATTTCTTTTTTGTAAAAAAATACTACCAAGCTGATAAAAGAATTGGTCATGACGCTCAATCAAAACAATCAACCTGATGATCTTTAAGTAGGTATTTTAGTACCTTTATTTATTAAAAAAAAAAAAAAAAACAGTTTTAAAGGTTTCCCAAAGCATTTTAATTTTGTGGCCATTTCCATTGAGTGATAAATAGCTCACTATTAAAAAAATGGAATCAAATTGTGGCAGAGCCAGGTTTTAAACTTTGATCCGTGAATCTGAGATACAAAAACACAACCCTGTATAGTGAAAATAAAATTTTCGTACTTATTGAATTTTACAATTTTATCATATTTATTTTTGAGGAGTAGGAATATCGACAAGACATTTAAATATGCACCAAAAAACAAAAAAAATCCGTAAAAAAAATACAAACGTAAAACGTTGAAGTCCGCAATGACTACTGCGCGATTTGCACCAAGTTGACTCCTTGCTAATGCTTATTCTTCGACTGGTTTTACTACGTCATTTAGTCATGTATGGCCAAAGTGGCTATAATAACGTGCAATAATAAGCGTGTCATGCAGTTAAATGTTCTGACGGTGGTAGCATAGCCAGTGGCCAGCCTTTAGACTACGGCCACTGATTACGCAATTTGCTTTATAATAATTGTGGAATGCTAAATGCAACAACTCCCGAGCGGTGGCAGGCTGTCAGATGAAGTATTTTTTACTCCTACCGAGATATTTTAAAATTAAGCTTCATCGCATATTTATATCACAGTTCGTATTGTGTTATTATAAGTGTTGAAGCTATAGTATGACAAAAAAACGTGGATTTTTCTATTTGAAAACGTCGATAAAAAATTAAGTACATGTGCATTGGAAAAAAACAATAATTCAAGGTATTTTTGATTAAACAGATATACAAGTAATTTCGTGGGTTAAATGCTTGGTATATTATTAAGGTTATTACTTGAGTTTATTTACGATTAAATTAGATTATGCCTTTTGAAATTAGGACTTAACTTAACTAGGTTTTTCAATAGCGCGATTTTCAAAGAACGGCTTTTCTAAATGGCAAAATCGTATGATTTCCGTACTTTTTATCGGACTACACCAACTTGTTAATGTATAATATAATTCTTATTAACAGCTTAATTTTAAAAATATAAAATATTTTCATATTTTTTTTTTTTTTTTTGTTTATTTTTCCATACTGTTACATATTATGTATGTATTAAATTACATATTTTATACATTATATTTATTAAACATTAGAAGAGAAAAAGAGAAAAAATACATATTCTAAAAATAAACATAGCCTTAAATTTGGAAAAAATGCCCACAAAGACTTAAACGTCTGAGCGTGGGCCATTCCTTTTTTATTGTTTTTGGTGAATTTTTTGGTATACAAACACAAATATGACAATGCCATTAAAAATCATACAGAAATAACAGGAAAATGACATAAACAATGTAATTAAGACATCAAAGTTTAGAATATACTTCATTATCAAAGTTCTTTCAGAGTACTTGTCAGATTTTATATAAAATAATATTTATTTTACAAGATCGACTCTACAACTACATAGGGTCGATGGATTTTTTCGACACTTTTTATTTATTTGAATAATGAAGCCGACCAATGGTCTTTTGTGGGATTTTTAACTGAGAATAGCCACTAAAAAATAAAAACTAATCAATACTGTTTTTAGCGTGTCGTGTGGATCTGTATGACAAGTGCGACCTAACTATTATTTTTGAGAAAATAATGTAGTTGTGTTTATATTACTGACTTATTTCTTCTTTTGTTTACGAATATTTTATTTTACTTACCTGCTACTAGACGGTTTAGCTACATTGCCTATGTTTCATTTAGAAAGGTTGGAAACAATAATTGTCAAAAAAGTATTTAAGACGAATTTGGAAAGGAAATAAAAATATGCAGAACCGACAAACTACTTTATCTGATACCCAAATTACAATTGAACACGTTTTAATTATTGTTAATTTATCATCTTTTCGTCTCCACGTTCCATATGTAACAGTATGACAGTTGATTGTTGATGAGTTCTCTTGATAAAACCGAATCAAATAGAATGAGATAGGACCTACATAAATATATTACTAAACAGTTTCTAGGGAACGTGCGGCTCTACTCTATTAGCTCGAGGTATTTTACTGCGGTTTCAGAGTCGGTATAAGGATTAGGCGAAAAATTAAACTGAATTTTTATTGCAAAAGCTAGACAAATAGTGTAACTGTTTACAAATAAATTATCATAAACAAAATCCAATTTAATGTTTTTTTTGTATTAGTAATTAAGTTTATGTAGGTAAGTAGGTAAATATGTTTAAAATATTATTCGGTATTTTCTTTGATCTCTAACTTATTTCTTCATCTTTTATTCCACATCCGTGGACATCACCAGACGCCTCCAGAAGATCTAATGCTAAGGCAGCACTCACGCCTCCTCCCACTTAATTCTCGCAATCCTAAGTTCCGCTAAATACAGCCGAAAATCGTTATCGATGGCCTTCCAGGACAGCAGAAACCCGCAGATATAAAATCAAAAACCTTATACCTACCTTATATTCTCCTCAAGCACTTACCTTCAAAACTCAGAATTTTAATTTTTAACATCATCATCATCATTCCCTTTCCGCACCTAATGGTTCACAGGACACTGCATCGGTACACCAATCGCAGTATATCTTCATCATTTTCTTGTTACATGAAGGTAAGATGATCAGTCTTACGCTTCAGGTTAGTTTTTAACATAACATAATAGTTTTGGTGGTCATTCAGTACCGTTTTATTAGACATTTGTTTTAAGCTGAATATTGAAAGAAAAAAAACAAAAGTCGGCTGTCGAAATAATTATTTGTTAAGTGTGATATTACTGCAAAGCCAGCGTGAAATGTCACTTGGAGTATGTAGATATGATAAAAACCCTAAAATGGAACAAGTATATTTTTTTAATATCCTTCCAAACAACGTAAATATGACAGGATGTTATTGAAAAAAAAAATAGAACATTTTTAGATGCTACAGAACGGTATTTTTGAAAGTATGCTTAGCGGGTGTTCTAGGCCCCAGAATACCCTGCACCGGCTCTGCTAGCTTAACACAATACACTGACTACACACTGGTCTCAGTTCTAGGAAGTCGGAAAATTGATTTCAGTGTTCGACTCTCCCATCACGCGCTCTCTCATTTAGATGATAAAAATCCATCTATTTACAATAATTGGATATTGGAAACACTGGCAGTAGTTATATGGACCGGCGTAGAGCACGGACTATGGACTATGGGGAACTATCGTGAGAAACTTCACAGTCTGATTACATTACATGCTGTGCGCGTAATGCACGTTTAGAACAGAATCTTTATCACCAGCCCGCCTTATGAAAGTGTCAACATACCGCGCATGATTATTTATTATGATTACTCTAACCCGTACACTGTGCATCGCATCTTTAGACGTCGAAGAGGTTTTCACTGTAAGCTGCTTCTGCATCTTCAGAAAATGCTAAAATTTGAAACTGCGCCTTGCACCTTTACCGTACAAACTTCTGCAGTAAATTGGGTTTCGTATAAATCTGATTTTCAACTTTACGTCACTATGCCGACTAACGAACTATCTGTAAAAATACTTAAATTATGAAGTTTATATAAATATAACTACTTAAGAAAAACAGCAAACTATGACATGAACTAAATTTTTGGTATGATTACCATATTTTTGTGTCATCTTATTATTCAATTTTGTATTAATTATCTTTAGACATCTCTAAAAAAAAATCTGCTGCATTTTTTATTTATTTAAAAATACTGTCAACCCTAAAACAGATATTTACTATACTTAGTGAGAATTGCCAGTGCCCAATGTGTTTGTTTACACTTTAATTTTACTTTAATTTAGCTTATTTGTATATTTTTCACATTTTTACTGTTTTGCAAACATATAATAATACTACGCTTTATAATAAACGCCGATTTATTCGGCACTGAACTTAACTGAACTGATTATTTGGTCTGTTTACGGTTTTTACGTGTATTTTCGTTCAGAAAATTTCGTTTTCCGAAATATGGTTTTCAAGACGTAATTAAGTGATATTAATACGAGAATTTTTTCGGTGATTTTGTATCCTTTATTTTGTATTTGTATCCATCCATGCTCATAAATATTATAAATGCGAAAGTGTGTTTGTTTGTTTGTGTTTCCTTCAGGTTTCAACGTAGTGACCGGTTATATTTTTTTTTGCATAAAGATAAAAATATTTATATCAGACCAACAATGAGTCTCATTATTTGAAAATGAGTAGGCGGTAAGGTTGGATGTAAAATAGAACCAGTTTGAAATGAATTCCTTAAATTGCCATAATTGACTTTCTTTATCTATGGTTAATTTGTTGTTCTTTTTGGTTTTGTTGTAA
Organism: Micrasema longulum; assembly: GCF_059751315.1. Classification (NCBI taxonomy): domain Eukaryota; kingdom Metazoa; phylum Arthropoda; class Insecta; order Trichoptera; family Brachycentridae; genus Micrasema; species Micrasema longulum. The sequence continues at coordinate 50,234 of NW_028279488.1, read as the reverse complement.
GATTTCTGATTTGTGAACAGAATAACGACTAACTGTTCGTTTTTTTTTTTCTTTTATCAATAGTAGGAGGACCGGCAATCCATACAAATTTCTATTCCGAAAAAATATATTTCAATTATAATAAACAAATATATAAAAAACTAATTCAATACGAAACCAATTTCTCCCTCATCTCACGTGAGCGAGGCTGCGGGTAAAAGTCAGTTATAATACAACTTTTATAATTTATTCTCCAAATATTAAAAGTAAAATATAAGTGGATGTAAAATACGAGTAAGTACGAATTTCAAAATCATTCTTCACTCACAACACCATTTTTTCCAATAAATGCTTAAAACAACTCTCATCATTAATTCGATCCATTAAATCAATTACCTCTGTGAATATCTTTACAGATTCGCAAAACCTTGTCATCAGATCGTTTACATATATCTTAAAAATACAATTGTTCAGTCGAAATGAATCACACGACACGAACCCTTTCACGTCGCAAATAAATGAAATTCTGTGACCAACGACAAAATTAACCTCTCTATTGGAGACTTCTGTTTAGTAAAAACTTCTAAAACGGAACGAAATGGGTAATTGTGACACCTTAAGTGTAGAGTGGGTATACTAAAATGGTGAATTAGATCAATTTGCGGTCGACTCCATCATCTGCTACGAGTGTATGAATATAGCTACCTGGTAAAACTGACAGTTGTTATTTTGGATCTTGAACTTAGATCCACAGTAAAACATACATTGTGGTTAAAGGATACTAAGTATTAATTTTGTTTTTAGTGTTATACGGTTGAATTTTGACTTATTTTAGTTTTAATTATGTATTCTCAATACTTCAATAATATTACGATAGTTCGCCATTGGACCAATTTTCTTATCTGAGTTGGGAAAAAGGTAAACCATAAAAAGGAAAAAACAAATAATATAAAAAAGTGAACATAATTAAAGCTTTCAATTTGTTCATAAGAGCATATTATATATGACTTGAGGGTATATAATATTATTCCACATTGAAATATAAAGATTTCTAACTTTTTTGGTAATGAAATGAATATGACGAAAAATAAAATAACAGTTATTCCACAGCAAATGAAAGCGCATATTTAATACAATGAACTTATTCATTATTGGTTTATTTGTTAATTTAAAAATAATCTAAATATGTACAATTAACCCGCCCGTTCCTGTGTGTACGCTTAGCGGCGTTGTAAATTGTGTGACTCGAAGAAGTTTTTTTTCACAGTACGTTAAAGGCTAATAATTAATAACTGTGCTTAATAATTCTAGACTAACAAACTGAGTAAACATATTATTTCTCTGTGCGACTAATCGAAATGAAATAAAAGTTGATTTTAAATTTAGCTTCCTCTAGGCTAAAGTTGAATTTGTATCCGATTCAAATATTTCTGGTATTCGAAGCAATAAATATTAAATAATTTGAACGATATATGCTCCTAAAATAATACAAAATGTCTCAAAATAATTACAAAAAAATATTTTCCGCTTGAGGTTTATCTGAATGATTGCAAAACACAGTTATTAATCCAAAATTGAAAACGTTGAAATGCAAATACCGCCGGCAAACGTATTAATTAGTCGGGATATGAATACCGGATACAGCGCGAGCCTCGTGTAAAAACAATGAGGAATATCGTTTAATTCGCCATATCAGTGATCGTTTAAACGGAGCGAACGAAGAACAATGTATGGCGTACCGTTACAATTCGGAAACCACTCATTTCATTATTCGTTATACAGAGGAAAGAGGTTTGCGAGACAACGGACCGTGGGAGATATGAGAAAATTAAATATTTCATTAATGCATTGCATATTTTAGATACGATCTTTAGTTATATGGAATCAAAACACATATTAACTTTCACATCTTTATTTCTGCATCGACAGCTCTTGACATACAATTCGCGATATCGGAATAAGATGCAAAAAGATACAAAAACCGTTGATTTTACAACATTTATGCCGATGAGCTGGAAAATATTTAATGACAATAATGAATTACTACTAGGAAATCGGTAAAAAAGTCAACACAGATTTTTTTTTAACAAGTTACGAGCTTTTTGACTCCACCACATCCGCTCCTAAATGGAGCATGTGGACATTATCAGACGCCTTCAGGTGACTCTATCACCAGCTGGTACTCTCACCTCCTCACACGTCAATCCCGAGTCTCTTAGTTCCACCGAATAAAGATCGTCATCGACGGCCTTCCAGAATGGCGGGAACCCGCAGGTGTAAAAAAGAGGCAATTCGAGTTTAGGTTATCCAGAGGCATGCGCAGCACGTGTCCTAGCCAGGTCCACCACCACATTCACGATTGTTATAGGAGGCTGCTGCGTCCGTTATCGGACTTCAGTGTTATTTGTGAAATTGAACCACTCTATGCCTAATATTCTCCCCAAGTACTTACTCTCAAAACTCAGACGTTTGGTGTTTTGAGCTTTGGTAAGATGCCAATATTGGCACCCGTATAGGAGTACCGGCATTGTATAAGAGATGAATAATCGGCATTTTGCTTGACCGAGTTCATTAAAAAATGAACATCTGCGAGGGCAGAGGCTAAAAGGGAGAACACATGTCGCAAAAAAAAATTACGACTTGGGAACTTTTCGATAGGCATTTTAAACATTAACATGTATTATTAACGACGACAAAATACGAATTAAGCAAATGCCCCGAATCAGCAGATACGAGTTAAAACTGGAAGAAATCATGCAAAAAAATGATCTCTTGCATTATTCGTGCGAAACTAAAACGCCGGAAACGTCTCTGATTGAAGGACTAATAATATTAATAATGCCTTTATCGGTCCTTATGAAAAAAATCCCCATGTCGAGTAAAATTTACATAGCTTATGAAAAATTATATCAAATGTCAACCATGTCTTTCATTCAGAATTATGTGGACCTTGGTTAAATTTAATATTATTTAATTTTTGACTCACGGGGTAAAGCACGTTTGTGAATACGGTATCAATCTTATTAATCAATAGTTAAAGACTGTCATTGCAAACGTCCACAATCGATACCGCATAAAATATTACTGTTTACGTAGTACTAAAATCAAATGCAGGAAATGATGGTATAAGCTGATGGAGGAATACTGTTTCTCAGTGTTCAGGGCAAATCTCAAACGAATGTCTCAATCGCTACTGCTAAAACAGGGTCGCATTTTGACCAAATAAGCGATTACATTTCCGAATATGTGTTTTGAAAACTTTAAGAAGAATCGCGGCAGCTGAGAATTTAATGAATAGGTATTTAAACATTGTTTTTCAAAAAAGTACAAGTTTTTGCAAAATTCTAAACATAACTACTTTGACACATCTTTCTTGAATTGATTGTCTGCACTCATTAACAGTTTACAGATAATCCAACTGTAGATGGAGGCGCGATGCAGAAGTCTAAATGAGGATTTCCACGCTATTAATATAGTTATAAGTCAGAAGGACTCGTCAAGAGAGGTAATATTGTACATGATATAAATATTTCATGATTTACAATGGTAGCAGAATTCCAATTGCCGAACGTTCTTTAAGCGGATCGCAAGGTCTCGTGACGAACAACAGTCCGCCTTCTACTGGCGAATTTACTGTAGTTTCTTCGTCATTAGAGCATATACGGAGAAGTTCCAGCAACAGGCCACAGCCGAAACATTCCACAATCCTCACATATTATAAAACACAGCAACAATACAAATGGGGATATACGAGTAACTTTTAAAAAAATAAAAAAATAATGGTCTATGAAATACTATCGAGTAAAAAAAAATTGTTTGCTTATTGCGAAAACGGCTTATTATATTGGACGACCCTAATACGTCACGATTTGGATAAATTTTGAACTTTGTTTGTGACCGTTTAAATTAAATAGAATCTTGTCACGAATCTTGACGTCACAATTGTCAAGGCCAAAGATGTCGCTTTAATGTGAAGACATTTTTTTCAACAATTAAATTTTTTAAATTATGTGTGAAAACATTTTTCCATAATATCCATATTGAATTTGAAAATACAATCTGATTTTCTAAATCTATTTCACATGTTTGAATCGGTATTCGTAGTATGTGATAATTCCCTATTATATTTCGAAGTATTTTTTTGGAGTCAAGTTTTTGGTTAAATTAATATGAACCTTGTAATTAACTAAATTAATATGAACCTTGTAGTAATGCAACTCCAAACAAAATGTATGCTTTAAGAGGTAAAAGGTAAGGTGGGCATCTTCGAATCCAGTCCTGTTGTATCGACAGGTCCTGCGCCGGGTGATCTTTTTAACATTTAAAGCAGAACAATGGAGTAGTTAATTCACTACGAGATGGACAGGCGGAAGAAATGGAAATATTTCAATGGGCCTAACGGCGCGGAAACATGTGCTCGGTGGCGGTGTTGACTGTACTGTGTACTGTGTACTGTGTACTGTGCAGTAGATACTGTGCAGTGTATGCAACTAATCATTAACTACTACTGTGGGCTTTGTATTGACTAACTTATTACAAAATAACCCTTTAAGGCACGTGACTAAGGCGTTGAATGCAGAAGTCCTAGAATTAAGAATAGTCCAGAAACCGCATACGCACATCAAACAGAAGGCGACTTTACTACTCATAAATGAGGAGATTTGCGTTTTGACCCATTGGTTTCTTTGTGGACGTCGCTCAGTACGCAACTCCTGATTTGAATTCAGCTATGTCGTGCTGTGTCTTTTTAAAGTGTAGAAATACTGCTAGGATCTTAAATAAACAGGATGGTATCACATTTCAAGTGTAATTAGCAAACGAATGTTTAAGTAGCAAATGCATTACTTAAAAATTGAATTATTTTTCCATCTGTCAGATTGTCGAAGATACAAAAAGGAAATCTCGTAAGTGTTGCCAGGGTTGTAATTTTTTTTATCCTACTTTGCTCATCTAATAAGAGAAATAATGAAAATTGGACCTTGGATTAAATAACTCTGTGGTGGACGTTTGACCGACATTATCTTTAAAACATCAAATAATATTTAACATGATATAAAAATATCCTTTTTAGGTTTTTTTATTTTTATTTATTAAGTTTAAAGTTCATTAATTCAATTGCTTTTAATTAATGACCCTTTACTTATCTACTCCGTTGTGTCAATCAATATTTCCGCGTGCACAATAAAATTTTCGAGAAATTAATATATTGTTTTTTTTACCTTACGTTTGTATTATAATTTTATTTTTTCCCATCGTGCATCACGAATGCGCGCGGCAAAAGTGTGGCATAGTGGGGGAATTATTGGACACAGTTCGATGTATATAAATATGATTCTAAGCTCCTTCTGGACTATTCTTAATTCTATGGCAGATGTTAAAACATCGCGACTATCGAATAAAAGTAGCTAGACTTATCTACTTTGATACGATACCATTTTTTTTTCTTTCTAAATTACTATATATTACGATTTTGGAAATAACAAAACAATTTTGTTTAAAGAAATACATTTAACATTCAAATTACGGTTTTTACTCGTTATTTGGAAAGAATTCTAAACTTTATCGTCTGAGCTTAAGGCATTTATTTTTAATTATTTTATGCAAAATTATCGCACTCATATAATAAATACGATATTTCTACAAAACTTATATAGAAATTCATTAATAAAGATTGAATCAGTGTTCACATTGTGGAATGATATGTTTTAATTAATGAACAAATTTTAGAGAGTTTTGAGTTTACTATTACTTTATCAAATAGTGCTCTAAATAAATATAAATACCTAGTCTCCTAACAAAGTGTTATATTTAATAAATTTAAGTTAAAAAAGTTTAAGTAATAATTAAGTTTTGAAACTTTTAATGATCAGTGAAGTTTTTGAAACCAAATTCAGCTTACGGTCCATATTTATTTCCCTGATATTATCAATGTTTTCAAATAAAATATATAAAATACAATGTATAATCAGCAATAACATAAAAGAATGCTGCTTATTTTATTTGAATTTAAATTAAAGTCGATTTAATTCTCATTTTAATCAATTAAATTCAAAACATCTGGAATAGTGTTTCATTTGACAACATGAAATATATTTCAAGTTTTATGCCAACATTTCAATGCTTTACTGCTCTGATTGAAATCTAAGTATTCAAATCCCATGTATACATTTCCATAATGCTTCCATTACGAAATCAGTTGCGAAAACTTGAGAGTATACGGACGCGATCTGATCAATGAATGGAGTGATAAAAAATCGATAGTGTCTAAATATTCTAAAAAAATCCTCTCACGGGAAAGAAATAACATCCATAACCAGGAGGCAAACGATACGAGTTAGACAGTGTTTATTCAAATGAATCTGATCATATTTAATCGAATTAATGCAAAGCCTCCAGCATTCTGGATACAAATACAAAACCAGCGATCACCGATATGCTACCAACTATAAGTTGCCACAAGCGGCACCGAATTTTGGTAGCACAAAAACCATTGGGCCTAATTATAAATTGAGAAAAATCACGCTATAATTACGAGTTAAGAAAACCCGTATAATTACATGGCCATAATTTCATTTTCCTATCTAATAAACCATCTGGGCTCCGTTTCTCTAAGTAATATCTATACGAAATACCAAAATTCAGGCATAAATCACACAGTGATCGCTTGTGAGACCTGTCTCGAGGCTAAAATATTGTTTTGTTTTATGAGAATATGACCAAGGTGGTAATTAATATTATTTTCAAGTAGCCGAGCGGACGATAAGTATCGGAGAGTCGTCGCCTCGTTTGTTGGTAGAATTCAACATTCAAATGTCCCGAGGACACTTATTTAAGGGGTGGGGCGTTAAACAGGGCACCCTGGGAATACAAATTATGTTCTAACTCTAGAAATTAAACATTCTTCGGTTTCAAGCTGTATTTAAAAGGTGTGTGGAGTTGCTTATCATACATAGGTATGCATGTAGGAATTGTAATAATCCACATTTTTATTTATAACCAACAAAAATAAATAAATTAACAGATCAGTTTTAAGTTTACTGTAATATTGACAAACACCATAATTTCAAACAGAATTGTTCGTATTTTTGGTAACAATTGCATTGGCTTTTCTTCCATCGACATTCCACCCTCCATTATCTCTAATGGAGGGTGGAATGTCGATGGAAGGCCATATTTACGGTTATACTGATTTAATACTAATAAAAGTGATTCGATTTTTTTTTATCGCAATGTAATGTTTGTTTCTATACACAAAAAGACATGTTTAAAAAAATATATAATAAATTTTTAACGCAGTTACTGAAATTGCGCTGATTACTTTCTTGAATAGAATATTACAATGTTCTATAGCTTGGTTAATCACGAATTGCTTTCAGGAGCTTAATGTGATGAAGGGCCAGTTTTTTTCTTTAATAGCTTCGCTGCTGTCGATTTTTTTTGTGTTATACGTTGTATAGCGTTTCTAATGAATTATTTATTGTTGTAAATAAGAATATAACAGTCCAGTCCAAAATTGGCAAATGCAAGGAAACTCACATTAAATTGTAATATCTGCGCATTCAACCAATAAATGGTTGACATCATATCTGATGACTATCGCGCTTCTGATAATACAATTATTTTAGTATAAATGCTTAGTGATTACTGACAACACAACTGATTATAATTATTTTGGTCTCAATCATCAAGGTTGGTTAGCAGTGAACATTCACATCTCTTTTTCCATTTCTTTCGATTTTTAGCGGATATTTTCAACCGCCCATAAGATAAAACGTAGTTAAAATATTTTAATTTCATCAAGATTCTCCCATTCTATTTTATGTTTCGTTCCCTCTACTGTTTTGAGTGGCGCATAGTTTTCCAAAATAGTTATTGCTAATAATCTAGTGTTTTACTCATTTATTTATGCTATTAAGAAAGAGCGACCAAGGAAAGGAAAAGGGATAAAAATAGATATTTAAAAGTTCAGGATTCTGGGGATATATAATAATGTCTCAGGCGTTTCTTGAAGGTGGCTAGAGAAGGTGCATTTTTTATATGAAGGAGTAGCTCGAATTTAAAAAAACCTTGAACGTAAAACGTAATAAATAGTAATTATAATGTATAATATTAGAAATCAAACACTGATTTGAGTCTACTGAACACTTTATTTTATTTTTACAAATATAAAAAATATATAAACAAAAATTTCGTGACGATTGTTTTGCCTTGTTAGGGCACTTTCAAACGGATGTCAAAATGCCTTAACAAGGAGAAACAATTATCACGAAATTTTTGTTTTTAAATTTTTTATATTTGTAAAAATAAAATAAAGTGTTCAGTGACTCAAAACAGTGTTTGATTTCTAATATTACAAGTTTAAATATGGAGTTCTCAAAATAAACACCAAATCTTCAATAAATAGCAATCAATTAATAAAACATTCAAAAGATTATTAATCTATCAAGAACAAAAATATAATTATGTTCCCAGAGAGACAGGGCATTGCCTTTTCGGTAAGTTTTATCTATCGAAAAGTGAGCTAATTTTTTTTTTGCGTTTCAGCGGTCTTTGCATACTTAATCAAAAAGTCAAAGCATCCTTGGCACTGTCGAAAAGAAGCCAGTGCTGGTTCTGTAGTTTTCAACAATAAATCATATGTTTGGAACAGAGAGAATGAAATAAATTATGTATGTTCTGTGATACCTTACCTAATAGTTTGGTGACTGCACCCTGTTGGGTGAGCATGTGCTGCGCGAGGTCGTAGTGGCGGAGCCCGAGCCGGGACAGCTCCAGGAGGCGGTGGTGGGAGAGCAGGTTGGCGGCCAGGGGAGGCAGGCCCCCCAGGGGGCCACCCCCCGAGTACAGCCCTGGCGCTCCGCCCCCGGACGACGACACTGAAACTGATCAATCAAACGGTTAAATTCTACATTATTGATATGGAAGATATTGATAGGAAGATAAACCCGCCGATCAAAAGAAAAAAACATTAATTTAGAACTAAAAGAGTGATAACAAATAACGATTGTTATCATAACGGTTTTTTTGGTCGTTTATTTTGTGTTGTATTTGATTTACCTCTTAACGTCACTTATAACCAATTATAAATGCATTAATATTGCATTAGGACACGGACAACTTGTTGACTTCGGAGCATTTATATCATTAACGTTTATATTTACTTATACTATTAATAATTATTGACATTTTATAGTTCAATTCATGTATTTCATTGGATGCATTCAATTTTTATTACGCGCAATTGCCTTTAGTTTTTTTACTTCAGTTCATTTTGTAATACCTACATATATAATACAAGAAAAAAAAAACAACCATAAAACATGGATTGTAACAAAATTGTCACGTTCACTAATAGTATTAATGATGTACGTAAAAATCAGTGTATTAAAAGCGATCATATAGTAATATTTACTAACGTGAATTCAAATATTTGAGAAAAATGATAATGATTGTGTGTTGTGTTAGTAATATGAGATCTTCTGCAATAAAAGTCGTACTTCAGTATATAACTCTTTGTTTCTTCTAAAAATAATATACCTTATATGTAAACATGGAAAATAAATATAATTTGTTAAAACTTTTTTAGTTTAAATCATTTCTAATTTATTTATTTTTACCACCGTCAGGGTTTCATTGTGTCCAATACTGTCAGACTGATAAGAGATTAAATAAAATCTTATGTTACACCATTGATGTATATAACTAGAGTAAACATGAGCGTTCAAAACATGTTCCCTCAACCTGCGGTCAATTGTCATATGTTTGACAGAACGGACTTTAGTCTGTTGCGAGCGTTCACCGGCTGCTTTTCTTCTCGCAATTATTAAAATACCCATATGCACCCTAAGATACTGTACAAATCGATCTAGAAAAACAATGGTATAACCTTTCATCGGTAAGTAATATTTTAATCCTAATCATCACTTGTTTAAAATAGCTATTCTAATATCAAAAACGTTTTATAAATATGTTACCAGCTATCTCTTGTATCTGTCCCGCTCAGTTAGTTGGGCGTATAGTGAAACGATAATCAAATGTGACGCATATGCGGAAGGGAGCGACATACTGGATAGAACTTACATTAGACCGATGTAAACAGTCCGTGCTTTTTACTGTACTACTTGTTTTGCTTGTCAAAGTCGACGTGATATGACGCGACGATACTTGCAACCTCCGCTGGTCATTCCTTTCCTTTGAGAATGACTTTTTAGCTCAAATTTGTATGGAGTTTTATTATATATATCATATTTCAATGTGTTACACATGGTTTTTCAGGGCCATAACGCGAAACTTCAGAAGACGATTTTTTTTTGGAAAACCCCATTTTTTATTTAAAAGGCAACTCGTTTTTAGATTCTCCTGAGGCATGCACAGCACGTGTCTAAGCTAGGTCTACCGCCACATCATCAAGAAGCTCGATACAGGAGGCAGTTGCATCTATTTTCGGACTTCAATGTTAGTTATGAAGTCGGACCACCTTATGCCTAATATTCTCCTGAAGAACTTACTCTCAAAACTCAGAAGCCTGGTGTTTTGAACTTTGGTGGGGTGCTAAGATTCACACCCACATAAGAGTACTGGTGTTATAGAAAAGTTGAATAATCGGCATTATATTTAATTTTGAACAGGTAAAAAATAGAGTTCAACACAACACGCATCATGTTAAAAGTTACTCCAACAATTCCTAGGCGGGTTGCGAGCTCTTGGTGCATGCTTCCATCCTCAGTTACGTAAACTCCCAAGTATATAAAGCTGTAAACTTTCTCGATCCTTTTTCCTTTATTATTGAGAGGCTGATCATGGTCAGGACAGGATTTGTTGCACACAATCTTAGTCTTTTTGGCATTGATGTTAAGACCTACACGAGTAGAGTTTTTCTGTAGTTTGTTAATAATTTCCTGAAGATCACCTTGTATCAAAACTCGCAGTAAATGAAGGTTGTGGGTTTTAATAACCACTAAGTAATCAAAATTTCATCTACTGAAAGTTTTTTAAAAGAAAATATAAAGATTTTACTGCCGACATAATGTTTGTTTATCCCCTGTTCACAAAATAGAAGCCCGTATTCTTGAATGTCAGATTTATGTCTACCATCAAGCCAGTTTTTTTTATCCATTCCATTACTAATTGGTTATTTCTTGTTAAATCTATAAATACAAGCCTTTTCACCCTTCAAGTTTCACTTGCAATTTTATTATACTTGAATTAATGCTGCATATATTTGCCATGATTACGCTACGCATCGCGTGACGCTTCGCTATCATTCATTTTTATACATTAATCAAGCGGATGTTTTTAAAACAAATGCAAACATTGATTTTCTGGAATACCTGTTTAAAAATCAGGGAACTTGTAGCATTGACATCAATACTATCCATTACTTATTATCTGAATGTCCTCCAACGCATCTTACTCTATCATTATAATCTCATAAGACGCATGCGCTTCACCACATTCCTGCGCATTAAAAGAATCACGAGCGCATTCAGATTGCTGCCCTATGTTCTAAATAAGTTAATTGAAGAGTGGCTGGGACATAATGACACACAAGACACTATGTTTACTGGGTACTGCTTACCTCCTAGTAACTTCTGTGCTCCTAATACCTGGTAGCTGTAGCGACTAGGCAAACAACTGTCATAAAAATTCAATGACTCTCGAGTTCATCATATTACACGCATTATAACTCTACCTACTTGTCTGGTTACGAATTACACTCATTCATTCTTCAGTTTTTACATCTTTACAGTCGCTGTCTCCCTATTCATATTGCCGATCGTATTTAACTAAAGATAAATTAATGATACTTATCTTATTCAATTAATTAGAAAGTTCAGCTGTTTTTTATTTTATTATTTGTTAATAGACTATTAAACTAAGCCAAAATGTTTTTTTTCAATTTTTATATTTCGTATTATCAACGCTATGATTTTTTAAAGTTTTGGTTTCCAAAATAACTCACTCTCTATACCTCTGTGCCACAACGTCGAATATTGTATGAAAAAAACAACGGTAAATCCAAAGGATTTTATCTAATGGATAGAAAAAAACACTATTTAAAAATAAGTTTACTAATCAAATTTTTTTAATTTTTTTTATTAACATAAACGGCAAATCTGCCTATTACAAATATTTATAATAATAATATTTGGCTTAACCATATGGATATTTTTTGTAAAATAATTCAGTTTAATGACATTTCAATCATAAAATTTCAAAAGGGTGCCTTTACATCAGCAATCAGTTTTAATTTTCATGATTTTATAATTTTAAAAAAAATATTTTAAATCTTGAAATAGACTACACAAACATATTCTTATGTGTGCTTTAATAATAACAATGTACATATATTTATTTTAAAAGTTATTTAACACATATTTCTTAACTATTTGTTTTTTTTTTCTTATTCATAAACGTTTTTTTCATCCAAAAAAAAAAAAAATGTGACTTCGCCTTTTTTATAAATGGGAGTCTGATTTTTACCTTTTCTCTGGTATTGTGATCATGTTCATGTTGGCTTTGATAAACTCTTTGTCCGAAATTCTGTTCCTTAAAATGATTTTTTTTTTATGTTAATTGTACATTGGCGGGCTTATTGCCAAATGGAAATTTCTTCCAAGCAAGCAAAATAATACAAGTTTCATTTTTGAAATTCAACTGGCAAAACATATTTAACAGAAAATAATAAAAAAAGGTAATGATATACGAAATGAGAAATCAACATAAACTTCAACTATACAAAATAGGCTCTAGATTTCTAACTGTCCATGCGATTTGTAGCTGCAGGATATATTATTTTCTAGAATTTATCTATAATTTTGTACAAAAAAAAACTAGTCACGTTATTAGTATAATATAAATGGGGAATAAACTTCTAACCGCTTGTAGCTGCAAGACGTGTTGAAATCTAGCTTCCGTATGTTACTAAAATGTATAATTGGAAACGGGTAACTAAATCACATCCGCCCATGCGCTCTGTAGCTGCAAGACGTTTTGGGAAGTTTCTTTTGTTCAGTACCCTTGAGGTGATTTTTTTACGAAAATAACACTATAGAAGGTATCCAGAATATACAAATAAACCAATGACCGGTTTTATCGCTTTCGATACGTCTACACGACATTATAAAGCTTAATGCATTCATACAATACATCATCGAATGCAACCCTAGTGGGTCGATGAAAAAAAATATTCTAAGTTTGTTTTTACAGATTTGTTTGAAAAATTTAATATCTACAAACACGCACATTGCAAAGGTCTACATTTCGCTGGAAACTGCACGTGAATCTATTAATCCGCTTAGAAGAAGTTAAATAACATCACACGTACAGAAGAATTATATATATGCAGATAAACAATAAGGATCCTACCCTATATCAAGCTTATCAACTAGAATTTGCGACATATTGCTGCGCTTATATTGTTGGAGATAGACTTACAGAACTTTGATCATATTTAAGGGATTTGGAATTGAAAGGGTCGGGGATAAAACTAACGGTCACCGTGACCATATTTAAAAAAAATAAGTTGTTATGGTGAAAGAAAAGTTGTGTTTTATTTTATTTGGGAAACCGACAGTTCTACATACATATTTATAATAAACAACAATTTTACGTCTAATTTGGTATGAAAAAAAACAAAATTATCTTTATCATCAAAGAAATTAGGAGCTTCTGCTCTTTACCTCGTAGAGAACGAAAAATTTGCTTTCGACATAGTAATATCTCATATTTGGATCTAACATAGTATTTCTCTCGCATACAGAAATATCGCAGTGCAAAACTTGACTACTTGCAGACAAATAAATTGTAAAACGCATTTTATTATTAAATAAATAATTAAGTATTTTATTATACCGTATTTGTAATTACTATTTTAATTTAAATCGTTGCAAACCTCATAATTATGATTAATTTATTTAATAAAAAGTTTCCTGAATTAATGACATTGTTTTTTTTTTGCTGATAAAAAATATCACTAAAAACAGAATACTATAATATCAGCAATAATTAATTACAGAAATATATACATGTAAGCTTAAACCTACACAAAAGGTTCCTAAAATGAAAAGAACAGCTTTAATTTGTGGTTTTGGTAGCTCAAACCCACTCATTAGTCTTATGATAGTCCATTACCTGGCACAAGTCTGAAATTACACGTTAGTTCAATTTGTCCGAAGTTATGAGCACTTATAAAGCGGTAAATTAAAAAAACAAACGCCCTCGACCAGTGAGCTTTGATCGACTGATCGCGGAAGATAATCACTTTACAAGACTAACTCGGGGCTCGCCGAACTTCAAAAAAACTCAGGTAAATATATTTACTCTGTTCACCCCCTATAATTGATTAAGTCGGTGTGAACTGCTACCGGATAAGATGCTAATCGGATGTGCGGGAAGCATCGCTAAGTGGTTTTAAAACATAATGAAAATATTTATTAGGTATTTGATTACAACAATGAATACCTAATTACTTTACACCTGGTCAAGATGTAGGGTGAGCATTAGGGTGGGTAATTAACCGTTGTAATTATTATGCGAAATGTGATTAAACTGCAATTAAAATATCGCGGAAAGATATGTATCGTATTATTTATTACCTTGCAGACGAATTATCTTTGTTGACGATAGTGTCTTAGAGTGAAAAAGCCCTGTGAAATTATAACTCGATGAATTTATCTATACAAATGCACCGCACCGTTAAAAGGTACATTAAATATATATTATGACATGAAACAAATTTAATCACATTCCGTTTATTCCTACTTTTGACATCTCAATGTTCGATTATTTGTTGGATTTGGTCGTACCATGTCTTTCTCGATTTTTGAATCCCTCAACATTTGCACCATAAATCTTTTTAGCAGTTCATTCGCTCTATGTGTTAACCAACGCTGACCTCAACTCCTGATTTTGTCGATATTTTTTGTCTCAACCTTACATAATATATAGATTTCGACATTTGTGCTCGTATAGTATAAGAGAGATTTCAACGGCATTTAATTAAATTGAAACTTTTAAAAGGGTAACTCGTTTAAAAACCTTGCTTTTTTGTATAAGTAAAACGTGCAGGACCCACGGTTTTTGAAACGGTTTCGGGTATGAGGAGGAAAGTACTTTGACTGTCCCCGGACTGGAACCCGGAGTGTAGGACTGGCCACCTTCACGTAGGTAACAGACGATCGAAATATGCAGCATTTGGCCTTCAAATTCAGTCCCCGTTGCACTTGTGTGTGCAAAAAGGCAAATTATAATTATAACATTATATTTTGTACCTTTTAAATTATTTTTATGCGACTTTTTTCTTTTATTTTTCTTTAAATTAAAATTTATCCGGTTTCTATTTACTTTATTTTTATTACCGTCTATAAAAATGTGTATTTTTATTTTATTTGGAACTTCTAAGTGCCTAACATTTCTTAATTGTTAAATTGCTTTTATTTTGATACTGACTATGTACTTAATCAACAGCTTACACCACTGTGGAAAATTTATATTGACAGTTTTCACAATTTTCGTTTATATGTATTCTTATTTTCTGTATACAATATATGTAAAAACTGTTGTTTTTTTCCCAAGTAAAAATAAATAAGTAATAACGATTTAAGGGTATACTCGTAAAAGTGCACTTTTTTTTTAACACAAAATGTCGTAAGGAGGTTTTGATGCGAGATCCTATAACATTTATAAAAAGGATTTCTTGGCTGTCATAGAATACTTACAAATAATAATATTATAATATTTGGCTGATTTATATACCGCCATTTTTGAAAAAAATCACCTCAAGGGCGCTTTACAATTGTATACCTAAACTTACATTCTAACTAAACTAAACTGATATACATATTATATTTCCAGATTTAAAATTGAGGGTATGATAGTCTAAAGAAGTGGGATTTTAGTTTGGATCTGATCTGACTAGGACTGTCGATGATTTGTAAGCTTAAAGGCAATTGGTTCCAGGCAGAGGGGCCGGCAGCGGCAAAAGCACGATCTCCAAATTTAGTGTTTGGGAAGCGCCGGATTTCGACAAGTTTTCCTTTTCCGTATTCAATTATGGATTCCCAACTGCAAAATATCATCAAATAATAATATGTAATTGTGAAATGTACTATAATTTTATAAAAGAAATTTAAGGACCTTGATAGGCCTTGTATTATTTTACTTATTATAAGAGTAAGTAAGACATTTAGATTTATTTAATTCGTTCGCTGAGTACACGTAACCGCAACTTTATTCTCAAAACATGGATACCAAGCGCATATTATAAGCTCTATGTTTGTTTTACCAATTTCATCATAAAATAACTGCTCTCGGTTAAGTAGGTTTTTTTTTATTTAAACTTGTTCCATAATTTGGGACCCCTCTGAATCACACCACAACCTTGAAATAAAGAAGGTTCAACAGCGATTTTTGCGATACTTATAACTTGAAGAAAATAAAAATTATCCATTCTTTTACCCATCATTATTTCTAACAAGGATACTGGATGACACCCTCTAATCTCGTCGTCAAAATTTTCTTGGATAACATTTCTATAAACTGATTTCTGGATGTATATATAATCCAAATATACTGAAAACGATCTGTTTGTATGTTCCCAATAATAATACTAGAGCCAGATCTCATGCACTGTTTTACACACCCAGAAGCCGTTCAAATGCAAGTCAGAATTCAACTATTAATAGGGCCATTTGCTTGCTGAATACAGCTTCTGCGGATAACATAGATCTATTTTTCTGTACATATCGGCAGTTAAGCAGCTATATGCTTTATATTAATTTACCTCTAACTTGTATTTACAGTCCGCATAAGGAAATGGGTTAAATAGCCCTTAAAATAATGCAGCCTACAATCTGTGATATAAATAAAAGTATTTTTGGTTTTTTTTACAAAATGTAGAAAACCAGTTATAAATTTTATTAGTTATCATAAAAATCCATATTTTAGTCAACTAGTAACCCATTATTACTCCATATTTTGTATTTATTTTAATTTTATTTTTAAACCGGTTATCTCGTTACTAAAACGAAGAGATAGTTCACGTTGTGATAAAGGTTGGAAAAGCTCTCTCAGATAATTTAGCGCATTGAATCGTTATATTTTACAGGTAATGATGGTACGAGAATATTGGTTATTCACAGTCTAATGTCCTACCCTCACTGCGGCAATGTCAGAAGCCCGACAGCTGTTCGTCCTCTCCCCAGAGGGCCCTGATAGGCCCCCTGGTGCTTATTACGAAGAAGGTTTTGTCAACCGTCAGTTCGTAGAGAACACCTTGCGAAATGCAAATTGCGACCGACCTGACAAAAGAAAACACACCGGAAAGACGCCGAACCGATTGTTTGTAAAATTACATCATATCAGCTAATTTTACACAAAAGCTTCGTTATTATACTCGTAGGGTCGTTTCGATATGAATTTCTTACTTTGAATAGTAGCTTTTTTCATTTAAATGTGTTAACTAAAATTTAAACAAACATTTAAAAATGAATATTCGAATCACTAACTTCGTAGTTTTCCATATTTGATTATGAAAAAATATGAACTTTGATTAAAATTATTAAATATATTGTATTTGCCGACAGGTTTAAAAACACTACGTTCTGTTCCTCTGTCAAGTCATAAAATAAAAATGGATTTTTTCTTACAAAAATAACGAGTACGAATTTTTAATGAATCATTTGCTCACATTATCCATTCGGTGTATTTTTTTTTTTAATTAACAGGAAAATGTTGTGAGTTAAACCAATAGTAAATCGAATACTTCACGTTGACTTTGCCAAGAATTAAACCTAGGACATCAATAATGGTAGGGGAATTTGTCGACCGCGACACAATAAGGCGGACTTATCTAGACTCTATTTCCTTATTTTTTTTAACATATGTCCATGGTTCTGGTTCTATTTTACACACATAACTATTATACAAAGAAATTAATTAATTAATTATAAATTAAACAATAAGTTGGTGTAAATTATAAAAATAAACAGATGTAAATGATAAATGTAGTATAAATTATTAATACTAAAACCCAAATAAAATTTAAAAGAGAAAGCTATCGTTATTATTATGCGGATGCTCTAAAACTAATTAAATGTTTTTCTTTTAAAAGATCTACCAACCTCGAAATATCACTAGAGGAATATTTGAGTTCTTTCTTTCACTTCTTTCTTTCCTTCCCACTTGTATACGTTCATAGTATAGTCTAGATATTTAGTCGATTTATGTTAATAAAAAAAATGAGTAGTTAAAATATTCTAATTTATTCATAACTCAATATGTTATTATACCTAGTACGTCCTGGATAAACAAATTAAGCTTTCGAAAACGACAGCCGTTTTCAGAAGTTTTGATTTTGTCTAAGGGAGGGGATCATTACCGGAGACAACTATGTCCAGGGCTGGTATTCCAAACGAAATTATAGCGCGGTATAGCGCGTTTTTACGTACTAAATACGGATTATAGCGCGCTGTAAACGCGTTCGGAATACCAGCCCAGGTGTTGATTAAAACCGATGTCTAAGTAATGATTTTTTATTTTTGTTATTCTTTAAAACTAAGCATGATTCCACTTTCCATTATGTTGAATCCTAACTTAATACACGGCTCCTGGCTTCATAGAGTTAGGGATTTTTTGTTATGTGTATCTTTGTAGGAATAAATAAATAAAATAAAACAAATATTTTCTCGAATCGACCGGTTTGGGTAGGTAGGAAGAAATCACCTAAATGTAATATGCTCGCCTTTAAACGTGCATAAAGTGTTTTAATAAATAAATAAATACCTTCATTTGAATTTTAAAATAACGTTTTATTTACGAGGTTGGTAAAAGTTGACTTGCCGGATTTATACTGTGACAAGGAACTTCAAACAATTCTTAAGTGTAACCTTTTGTCTGTTAAAGAAGTTCAAGCATCACATTTTTTAAGCGTCTTGTGTTGTGTTGTAATAGAGCGAAGAATTAACTTTGGGGTATGACAAATGGGAGTGTTTTGGGGGTTGGAGTGAGAGGGTTGAGAAGAGTATCGGGGTAAAGTGTGGTGCGAGCAGGACAACACGAATAGGGAGACCGGTAACGCTTAACTTCATTAGTTACACTTTACAGGTGCTTGTTACTCTTAATCATACCAAAACAAATTTTAAAAACTTGATTGTCTCATTATTTAAGGAGTCCTTTTTTTATATCTAGGGAGATTTTATTTTTAAAACAAACTAAAAGCAACGCAAAAAGTCACTCGCAAACGAGTGGAGGCGTATAAAAAATCTGATATGAAGATTACGATAAATACAAATTCATCATTGAAATAAATAAGAGAGATATATAAAATCTTGCATCCTATGTAGACTCGAGTTACACCACGGCCACACAAGAGTAAACATAATGATGTTTTATTTATTGGTACATGAAACAGGTGGTACCGTCTACATATCCTCGATGGACGTATAGTTATTAAACTTCTGCACAGCAAACTGATCCTGCTTTCATTTTGTTTAGCATTAGCTAGTCCGAACACATATTGTATAAAGTACATTAGTTAGTCTAGGATCCTGATTCTATTTCACACTCAGGGCTGTATTCTCAAACTACCCGGACACAGAGTATATTACTAAAGTAAATTAAGTAAATAACAATATACAGTATTTTATCAAATCTGTTGAAACTATTAAATATTTTATTGTTGCCTGTGTAAAGCGCGCTTGTGACTTTTTACTAAGCACGCAGCTTATATTCACCAGATGAGAGGTCGTTACAAATATTTTCTATCTGAGAAAACTGAAACTCAGTATTTTTATTTCGCGTTCATTGTTTTCCTTTTAACCTTTTCTTTTCTTTCTTTTTTATTTTATTTACATGTTTTATCTGAATTGTGTATGTACTTTTTATTTATTTTTTCTGTTTTGCAGACATAAATTTTTATTTTTGATTTATTGGGTATTTTTTAGAAATCTTGTTTTGGTTACATTTATGACCACACACTATTTGTTTTCTAAAGTTTCAAATTTATATATATATATAAAGTTTCTGTTTATTCTTTAATTTTATAGTATTTTTTTCTCTATCTTTTGCTACTTTTTTAAACATATTTTTAGCCGTTTTATCTAGTTTTGTTGAGTTTTTCCTTTTTTTAACTTTTTACTATTATTTTTTTTCAAAGCATCACAAACAAAAAAAGTTTTAATTTATTCTTTATTTTATATGTAAACCATCTTAAGTCTGTACTCTTCTTTTTGAACCTTAATTGAAACTAATGCCTCAGCATCCAATGACAAACTGTTATTTAATACAATATTTTGAGTTTGTCCAAGTGTTACAGACCAAAAACTGGATTTCACCTCCTAGAGAGTCATTAAGATAAACCTTTCATATTCCTTTCTCTAAAATGTTCTCCATCCCTGTTGTAATTTTTTAATATTATTTAATAGTTTATCGGGACAAATACGTTAAAATACTTTTTGATATTTTAAAAATAATATATTAATATTGTAATAACATGTGTATTTTATTGAATAAAGACTCCATGATAAAAGTCATAACAAAATATGCATCAATTATCAAAGAGGTTAACACATTTAACACCAGGTAAAAAAAATCAGATACATCTTAAAAATTGGACGTTTAAAAGAGACCGTCATAAGCGCCAAATAGGATCCATGGTGGCCAATTCCGATTGTATCGGTAGATACTGCTATTATGTATGAATAATACAAGAGCTCCTACTGGTTTCCCCATGGGGTCCCATGGATTTACACATTATAAGCGTTTTATGAGATATTAATGGTAAGTATTCCATCGTTTCTTACATGACACTCTTAATGCCGCGCAGAAAATACACATGTTTAATTAATGGAATTAATTAATGACCCATTAATTACGAGCGTTGAAAAACTGGATTAAATAACTCATTTTGATTTAAATACTTCATTGTTAGTTATGGAAAGGTTTATGGTGCGATGAAAAAAGTTCCGATTAACCGTCTTAAAATGTTTTTTTTTATTTATGAAAAATTACCAAAATCGCTTTTTAATACTTCATGTCATTTCTTCCAAAATTCAATTAAAATTCGTCCTCATCGTTTCCCTTCTGCACCCATTGGTGCATAGAGTACTGCATTTGTAAACCATGTAAGGTGTTTCGATTATCTGTTACATGAAAGCAAGGCGATCAATTACTGCGCTTCAAGTCCTAGTCCCGGATCAATGAAATATTAAACAACATTCAAAATATCAAGTTGATAAAAAAAATTGTGGTTAAAAACAAATTTGTTTTATTTATTTTATTTAACATTTAAAATATTTTTTTCTCTTCCACCCTGCCAGAAAACACTCGTTCAGGGCTCTGTTTTTACATCGCACAGCTAATCACTTTACCTTCTTTTAACATATTATCAAATTACGCTGTTTTTGTTTACCAATTCGGTGCCCTATGCACCATTGGATGCGGATCGGGGTATGGCGATGATGAAATAAATAGTTGAAATATATTCACAAATAAAGATAAACACACAAAATTATATTTTAAGTTAAAATATTGTTGATAATATAATTTAAAATGTTTGAAATTGATCGATTCGTTGCATACTATAAGAAAAAGAAGAAAAAAATTAAGCGTCATTTCACAAACGAATCATTCAAATAAAGCTCATTTTTCGTGTTTTGATTTCCGCATTTAAGATAACAAAATTATGGCAGGTAAGCTAATAATAATAGATGCGACGGGATTAGATATGGTGGTAAGATGTTTATGTAACGGCAGGTGTAGGCAAACTATGACCACCCTGTTGAAGGCATCAGATGCTTGTCACACAGGGCGTTGGATAATAGATCAATCAAATAAAAAATGATGCCCTTAAATAAATATTAAAATACGTTTTTTTCCAAACGTTCTAGATTATCTATATGATATGTATTTTATAACTCATCGCGTATTATCTGGCGACTAGTAGTCATTCTAGTATAGTACATATTCATGTTAGCTATAAGATGGGTCTACCCCTTTCTGAGATATCGTATGATTTGTTACTAGAAACTTTGTATATATCCTTGATTTTAACTAGACGCAAAGAAGCTGATGTTGTCACACTACGCAACATTGTAAATAATGTTATAAATTGTCCATGCTTGCCAAATGAAATAAACTTTAGGATTCCATTTAAGGCCGCCAGGCTTTGATGTACTTTCCACACAAAATCATTTCAAACTAATTATGCTCTCCGTTAGTGCGATTTCATATAAATGCCAATAAATTTAGTGATCTTTCGCCTGCGTTAATTAAATAAAAAAAAATGCAATATAATGAGTAATTAAAAAAAATGTTTAAATTAGTCACTCTTTTGATACCTAAGTATTATATTGATGAAATAACCTTTCTATATATGTATATATACATATGTGTGTGCATTTTTTATTTTCAGTTATATTCTTTCGATATAAAGTTACAGTTTGTAAAAAGTGAATTGCGTACTTTTAAATAACTTCTATTGTATATTTTCAAACATATTTTTATTACGTTGCGTTTTAAACATTTGCATAACTGCTACCTATTATTGTTTATAAACTTAAATATGTATTATTATAAGCAAATTTGTTTAATAAAAAACCCATGGGCGTTGAATGTATAAAAATAAAAAATTAAATTGATGAGTCTTTCCTGAGTGTCACTACACCATGCAATATTTTTTTATTTTTACAAACAATGAAAAATAATTAATTTTTTTCTCGGCAAAGCATCCAAATCTGAATGAAACATGCCTTAATTTATCAAAGTTATTGTTGCAGTTAACGAAAGAGTTGACAATATTAAACAAGTGGATCACAAGTAAACAACTCATAGAACAGGAATGAACTATCCAATTATAATAAATAATATATTTAATTTAAATACACCTAATTTTCATTTCGTGAATTATTTAGTTCGTAAGAATATATACTTCGTGTCTTAAACATTTTTACTGTTTTTTTTTCAAATGTTGCACTATTACACTATTGACCATATAACGGTTTAGGGAAAGAAGATGATGAACGCTAAGTGGAAAAGATAGACTCAATAAGCAGATGTCTAGTAAAAATGCGTCATTAGGTAAAAATCTGCAGTTAAATAAAAAAATAAAAATAAAAATATGCATTTTAAAAAGATAAAACTACAAAAACCCACAAGACTTTTAAAAAACATTTTACATTGATAAATTATTATTACACAAACAACACGCATTTTACAAATGTTCGTAAATATACTTAACCACTTACCGATTTTTCTTTGCTTACTGGTTTAGAGACATACCCGTCTCTTCGTCAGGATACTAATTATATTAACATTCAAAACCCACTAAATGCCTTCATTTGGGATTTTCACGTTAGTGTAATTAATGTCCCGACGAAGAGACGGTAGGCACATTAAAGTAGGTAAGTAGTAATATACAAATATTTATGAAAAATTATTTAAAAATTTTCCTACAAATGTATATTTTGAATATTATTAATAACACGTTTTGCACAATATTTTTTTTTAAGTCAAACAAATCAATTTAATTATATAAACATGTTTAGTCTAATTCTTTAAATGAAGATATACTGACTGTATAAGCATGTGGATTTTTATTGTAAAATATCTAGAAATTGTACGTTTTAAAGTATCTACCTTTTTAAAATTGCCTCATATAATATAATAGCAGTCGGCCTCTGCAGTGTAATGGTCAAGATTTCACTCACGCATGAAAGGTTCCGGGTTCGATTCCCAGTAAGAACATAAAAATGCTATGTGATTTTTCTCAAGCCTGAGTGTTTTATGCTCCTATTTACCACCGTAATTGACCATCCTGGACTTTTGTGGTACAAAAAATAAAAAAAAACAAGCAAATGAAATATTAAAAATAAAATCCAAGAATTAATTTAAACAAATACGCATCACGAAGACTTCATTGATTAATAAACACTGCACAGGCAAATATCTGTAATTTAAGACTTATAATGAGGCATTAGGCTACTTATATTACGCATATAAATTAAATGTGCTCCAATTTGTCTATCCATTCATGTAAAAAGAGAACCGTATGTTATTATACTTTATGATTAATATTGTGTACCGAAATTGCACCTCTCGATTATTTGTCAAAACGTGATATTTTTTTTCCTCTCGCGCGTTCAGTCCCAAACGGGATGCGCTACATCCATAATTCATCAGACTCTTGAATCGGCGGAGTTTTAATGTTATTATCCTGATATCCTGACTGCATGACGAAATGCGAGTGACATCGCATTGTGTAAAGAAGTTCGAATTATCATGAAACGTAATTGATATTACTTTCAGGTGTGTTTATATGTTTATTCTTAACGCCTCGAACCTATTTTAAAGAACAGTTTTAAAATTAATACTTAAAATTAACTATATAGTAAAATGTGTGGACATATGATATGAAATATTGATTTTATAATAAATTCTGAAGTCAATATTGCAAAGTTTATAAAGGCATTTTAAGCGTCATCTAGATATAATTTATCGTATCGCCTCTTGTAACATAAAATCGATTCGCTATTAATTATTGGTGAACCAATACAATTGCATATTTGACACAAGTGACAATTAAAAGGAACAGGTATTTGAAAATAATGTGTACGTTTATTATGTGTCAGAGGAAGAATACAATTCTGACTATGAAATAAAACCAGAACTCGAACGAGTGTTTTAGACTCGATGGTTGCTCCCAAAATTCGAGTGCAGATAAGTCCGCCTCGTTGTATAGTGGTTGGCGTAATCGCATACCATGTTTAAGGTTTCCAATTTCTAGCGGGGTAATCGTGAAATCGTCGCTTCAGTTCGATTTTGTCCAACAGACCAAAACACAACAACAACAGTTTTTTTTTTACTAAACAGGCACAGATAATGAAGACAACTTATGATAAAATTCGTTAAAAAACACCTTCTACTATATAAAAAATATAGTTTTTCTTTTTATTTTATAAATGAAGGCTTTTTCAAAACATCTCCGTACACTTAAATTAATTTCGTCAAAAATTTCGATTTAATTTCGTTCTGTTGGAAAAAAATGAACTAAAGCGACGAAATATTGATTTAAATGGTAGTTCTATACTGCAATAGCGCTTCTTTGTAAATTTGACATGTGTGTTTGTATTTTTTCTTCCATTCGTCTTCTTCTTTTTTTTTTTAGCCTTATTCTCTCCACTGCTGGATGAAGGCCTTTTCCAAACGTCTCCATTCCATCCTATCACCCGCTTTCACAATCCACGTTTTACCGGCAATAGAGGCGATATCACTAACCCGTCTTTTCTGTGGCCTTCCAACACTTCTTTTGTTTGCCCATGGCCCACTTTATTATTCTAGGTGTCCACTTGTCATCATTTTGCCTCGCCAAGTGTCCTGCCCACTGCTATTTCAATTTCTCTGCACGATCCATGATATCCACGACTCCGGTTCGGCGCCTTATTTCTTGATTTCTTACTCTGTCTCTTATACCGAAAATCTGTCTTTGCATGGATATTTGCATGCATTTTAATTTCTGGCTAATTTTTTGTATTACAGGCATGGTTTCTAGTCCGTGAGTTGTCACCGGCAATATGCACGATTCAAATATTTGTCTTTTTAAGCATGTGGGGACTTTATTTTCAAAAATATATTTTAGTTTGCCGACAGCAGCCCAACTTAGTCCTATTCTTCTTGGCAACTCCGCTGTCTGGTTATCTTTACCAAGTTTGACTTTGTGTCCTAGATATATGAATTTATCAACCACTTCGATTTTATTATTCTTATGAAAATGTCTCTCCCTGTTGGACTAATAACCTAATCTTTAAATATATTCATTTTCAAACCAATCCCTTTTTCTTCCATTATTGATGTATATAATTAGCTCATTTATCTTTTATGAATTTATTTCATTATATGAAACAATTTAACTGTTTATTATTTTATCGCCTTTTATCATAATTTTTGAATGCTTGTTTCTCTGTTTTCTATTTTTATTTCTTAAATATTGAATATAAAAAAGGCATTAGGGGGTTTCTAGGGGATAAAGATGACGTGTCAGTTTCTGTTCATACATACTCCTACCCCTCATCAATGAAGAGAGAGTTTGTATTTCTTATAAATATTTTTGAAAATTTCCTCTATGCGCAGCTGAAAGATAGTTCTCTAGGATTACAGCTGCGGGTGGATAGTAAGCTTTTAAATCTCTTCAAAACAATATTTTATTGTTTCTGAACTTGCACTTAAAGCGTAAAACTAAACACTTTATCGTTATGTAGCAAGTTGTCGAGATGCGCTGTATTTGGTATACAAATGGAGTGCACTATAGAACACTAGGTGCGAATAGGGGAATGATGATGAAGGTAATTTCATATCAAGTAATAACATCGTTTTTCCAAACAAAATAATTGTTTAACTCATGGAATTTATTTTACTTTTGAATTTAAAACTGTTTCCTTCAAACATTACAGTTGTCTTTTGGAGTCCGGCAGATATCGGAGCAGAACAGTGACGGATTACTTAATACGCCGGACTACTGGAAATCACTAACAATGACGCATTTGAACGCCAGAAGGAATTGACAGAAGTCATTTTTTTTCAAATTCATAGCGGGGCCGGAGAAGAGATGTTCGGGATTATAGAGGGAGTAAAGTATTTACTAAATGCGATTAAGTATTTGTATATAACCACTTACTGACTTTTTTATGTCTACCAGTTTCGAGACGCACCCGTCTCTTTGTCAAAACGCAAACTGAACTAACATGCTAAACCCACTACTGCACCTCACCATAGTTGTTACACAAAAATATAAAACCGCCACGACATTAATTTTAATAAGCAAGCATTACATGCACTGATTGGGTTATGAAAATATTTTATATTGTGGGAGAAATAGTTGAAAAATGAGCGAAGGGAGGAAGGAGGGGCGTAAATTTAATAGGTTTAAGGTAACCAGTACAATGGAACATCGTAACGGGCGATATTAAAAAGTTTGGATTGAATAAGTATTTTTTTTAATTATTAAAATAATATCGAATTCTAGCATGCTGTATTTTTGTACAAAAATTGAGACTTAACATGTAATGTAAAGGTGTACTTAAAAAAAAAATATGTAAAAGAAATATAAATAACGTTCTTATAATTAACCCTAATATTAAAAATTTTCGACTATTTTCAACGAATTGTAAATAACTCACTATTAAGAAATGGAAATTAAGTTGGAGTAAACTGGGATTCGAACCTCGGACCTCTGACCCGAGAGTCCGCAACACTCGCCACGGGACCACAACTTGATTTAATTTTATTTAACGAACACCACAAAAATAGACAAAGAAAAAATATATTTATTCGGATACTACAAATTTAAGCAGAATAGGGAATGTTACACAGTACGTAAAATTGCCATTGAAATTGACCAATGATTGATTTTAATGTCTGCAAATACTATTGGTAAACTTAAATAAGATTTTCAGCCGAAACTGAAACCGATTTTTGGCTTCTGTTTTAACTTCAGCTGAAACCCAAACCAAAACTCAAACTTATTTGAATATTATAAAAAATAACTTAAAAGTCACTTCAAAACGTCCAAAATTCGACATATATATTGTTTAACCTTACGAGTTTATTAAAATAACCAAATAAAATACACAATGAAATAAAGGGCTATACCATACTAAGTAAATATGTTAATATTCAGTTCTTCAACACTGGCCTTCCTCACCGACAGGAAGCCAATACAAACTAAAGGTCACAGGTCACCCGGTCATGTCACAAGCCATGAGATAAACCCTAGTGCAGCCAAACGTAATCCGGCACATCCCGACCGCAGGTTTCGGCTGAGTCGAAGTTTTGGCCGAATCTGAAACTGCGGCTGAAACTCGTTTTACTGGCCTAAACTAGCCGAAACCGAAACTGCGGTCAATCACGAGTAAATACCTACATAGTATACTTCTAAATTACCTTCTCTAAGAGGTACCCACTCTCTAAGACATGTGTACCATTGTTTCGCTATAAAATATACAAAGTCACACGCTAATAGTCTTGTTTGCACCCTGTGGACAGTAGACATTTCACAAGTTTGTATTTTCCTTACTGGTCGAGTCTGACGCGATGGACCATGCATGTTACGAGGAATCTGGTTTTTATGACAGCGCCGATTTCAGATAGGGTTGTGAACGCCATACCAGTTTAATGATTTATAACTGATTTAAATCAAAGATATGATGTATTTATAAATAAGACGTCATCAAGACTTTCTGCTATGGGAACAGTTCAATTCTTCTGATTTGAAATATCAAAATGCAGACATATTAAGAACGTTGTCGATTAAAATATAATTACTTTTTGACCGGAAGATTACGCCTTTTAAAATTTAGACCAAACTTTTGTACATTCATTCTTACAGAAAACTTGGTATAAATGTCTTTTTTTAATACCATTTACAAATAATAACTTTAACATTTAAGCTGTTAAAGTAAAACATTATTTTTTGTTTTTGAAAAGAAATGCAAGCATTTTAATTTTTTAATTTTGTGATTGTTTAAAGATTTAAGTGATCGTCTTCAAGTATCATCAAATATGGTTAATTGTTTAGAATTTTAATGAGATTAAAAAGTTAGCATTTTAATTTATTATTTCCCAAAACTGATGTTGATGTACATATTTAGTAAAAATATTTAAATGCAATAAGACATTAATTTTTTTAAAGATCGAATAAAAAATAAAATCATCGCACCTATTATGTTGAATTCATTTTCAAATAAGATAAATGTTATAAAAGCTATTAAATACACCTTTAATTCATTCTTCTAATTTGTAGAAATACGCCAGCCATTAAACTTATCTCAATGTTTGACATGTTTATTTGCAAATAGAGAACTATAAATTCAGTTTATCTTTATAGTGTTTTCAAATGTGTTACCGTACACTTAAAGATGCGATATGTATTCAACAATACCGCATTTAACTTGAATCGTCCTCGCTTCACTTAAAATGCTCACGTTCCATATGGGTAC
The DNA here is from genome assembly GCF_059751315.1 of Micrasema longulum. Taxonomy (NCBI): domain Eukaryota; kingdom Metazoa; phylum Arthropoda; class Insecta; order Trichoptera; family Brachycentridae; genus Micrasema; species Micrasema longulum. The sequence goes on along the minus strand of NW_028279488.1, from coordinate 21,267 downwards.
TAAGAAAATATTTATAAACATGTCATTAGGTACAAGTATGCATATGACGGTAGAATCTAACCGGCATAAATTAGCGAACGGTCGAGTTTAGCACTAAAGCTGGTTTATACTTTTCGTTGTGATCGTAGAACAACGACGAATGTTCGGAATATGCGACATTGACTACCTTTTATGTTAGATTTAGAAAAAAATTACATAAAGGCTTTACATTGAACGTTTGAAAAAAAAAATTAATTGACCGTTGACAGGTAGTTGGTTCGCTCTCAGTAATTAATTTTATATTTTTAACTGTTAAATCGTGTTATTAACCAAGAAAACAGAAGTTTAGTGTAAAATAAAGACAATATCAAGATTAAGAGAAATATTTAAAACTTATATACATGTATATATAAATATTTATATTTATATCCTGTGTTGAGTTTTTGTACTGACATTTTTTGGTGGAACTGCATTTTTAATTATAATAATAAAAATACGTATCTAGTTTCGTTACACTTTTATTTATAAATTTTTACCAGACATCCACCAGTCTAACGATGTCGGTCACGACGAAACCCGGTCACTGGTAAAAATGTATAAATAAAAGTGAAATAAAACTATATTTGTATTTTTATTATTATAATTATACTAAATGTTATTAAATATTTGTATGTAATGTCTACCGGCTTCGAGACGTACCCGTCTTTTCGTCTGAATACAAATTAAACTAACAAGCAAAACCCACTACACACCTTCACACAGGTAGTACTGCATTAAAATTTAACCAATATGCCGATTTCAAACCACATGCTTTAGGCGACCTTTTTACATGCACTGATTATACCTGTAGTTTATGAAAATGTTTTATTTTGTTTGTTGAAAAAAAAGGAAGGAATGAAGGGAGGTACGTGAGTTTAATAGGTGTAGGGTGACCATTACAATGGAACATCGTATAACGGGCTATATTGAAAGGTTGTTTGATTATTGAACAAAGAAACATTATTTTTTAAAGCTTTCCTAATGTCAAATTTTTGTATATTATTTATTTTTAACCCTTTATTATTTGTATCTAAGATTTTAACTCTTGTATTTTTATTAAAATTGGTTATATATATTCGTGCAATAACTATGTTGAAGGTGTCAAGTGGGTTTTGCATGTTGGTTTAATTAGTATCTTGACAAAGAGACGCGTACGTCTCGAAACCGGTAGATAAAAAAAGTCGGCAAGTGGTTATATACAAATATTTAATAACATTTAGTTAATGCTTTAAATATCAATAATATATATCATATATAACTTACCCAAGTATCACGTGATTTACGTTTTTACTTATAAAGTTGTGATATAAAGTATAAAAAATAAAATAAAACCACTGTCATGTTTAGTAGAGGAAAAAAGAATAGCTAGACGAGTCTATCTTGAAAAAATTCAATCCTAGCTTCTTCCACATTTATACCTCCTGACATAAATTCCAATCGGTTGTGTCTACATTTTACAAGACAAGACATGAGATTTTGGTTTATCTGATCATGCCACGTCTTTTTTGGTCGCCGTCGTTCAAAGTTACCATTCATTCTCGCCATATATATCCGTTTTTTTTTTTTTGCCATCCATTTGTTCTACATGACCTAACAATTTCAGTGTCCCTTCCAACTACAAGATTTGTAGGTTTTCTAGCCTAATATAATCATTTGTACATTGATTTCTCGCATATTCAAGACCGCGTTAACTTTCAATTTTTTTGCATTCATCTTTTCTTTGCCAAGTCTATGTTTAGCTTCCATACATTAGTGTTGGAACTAAAACCCCGTTGTGCACCGCCAGTCTAGCTTCGATTAACAAATTGTCGTTGCGCCGGCAATATCTGTTGAGAAAACTTTATTTTTATAAGTAATTTTAATTTTTCATTAAAACTATGTAATTTTGATTCTAAAAAATAAACTCGTATATTTTTTTGAAAATGAAATTGTTTTATTTTTTCAAAAATGTTTAACAAATTTCTTCATCAAAAGGCACGTTATTCAATTAATATTCTGACATTTTTAAAAATATTACTTACAGATATTGCCGGCGCAAAGACGATATTTTCTTTAGCGATTAATATGTTTTAATTTATAACGAGAGATTTTTTCTTTTGTTAGTTTTCATTTTTATGCTAAAATTTGATGAAAAGAATAATGCTTATCAACAGGTTAACTGCCAACTTTTCAACTGATTATGCGCCCTGTAGATGCCTAGAGTTCTATATTTCCTTCTGTAAACATTTTACAGAAGGAAATATATCAACCATCTCTGCTGTTGTATGTTGATCATGCTTATAGTTAAACATTTACACAGGAATGCGAAAACGTTTCGTGGACAACAGAAACAATTAACACAAATACATGAACGTATTTTCTCGTAACTGTCATGTCCAAATGACATATCGACATTAATTAAAATTGCGAAACGAATTATTTTGCAGTAGGTGCTTTATTGAAATCAGGCGGTCGGCCCTGGTAGGCATAGCGCATGCGCGCGAAATGCGTGATGCGTGATCCAAATTAAATTGCAGTGCGCGCCGGGCGAAATTACAGCCTTTTTCACGAAGACTTCGCATCGTAGCAATAAATTCTCCGGTTATCATTTCTTGTGCACTATGTGACAATACTGTTAAAATAGGGGAGGAATCATACTCCAGCCACAAGAACCGATACATGACCAAAGAGTTTAGTTTTAATTAAAGTTTTATAAAAAATAAAAATTCAAAATACACAAATTTTCAAAACATAATTGCATTTCCATGAGTTTGCAAACTCATTCTGGGATAGGTACAATTAAAGATTATCAGATAAAAGTATTTAGTTAAACAAAATCAAAACAAAAATTGACAAATCTCGGAAACCTTCTTAAAAACATATTATAATATATTATTAAAAATTAACTTACATAAGTCAACAGTTATCGAGAAATAATGAAAGGAAATGATTTTTAAAAAGGATAGTTTTAATCATATTTTCATGAAATCCGTGTTAAACAATAATAACTGGCATCATAATTTCTCTTTCCATAACCAGTATTGCATAAGGCACTGCATTGAAATATAAAGTTCAGCGTATTTCGATTTTTTTTTATATCGTAGAGTAAAACCTCTTTATTTGAAAATATTTCATATCTACTCTTGTAGGAATCAAACCAAGGACCTCAATCATGATAGGCAAACGCGATAAACACTTCACTACGAGGTAGAGTTTTTCCACTCGAATATCGTTTTCAGGATTTTTACCAATCTTTAATATCGATTACCTATACCATTTTTAACTATCTAGTTAAAAACATCCGTCTAGGGTTCTGATTTTATTTCACATAGAATTTTTTTTTCATCTGCCCAAAAACAGACTAAATAAACAAAAGATATTCGATTTCGTAGATACTTGTGTTGTAGAAAATCATGCCCTTATAAAGAACTTATTATTTATAATACTACATGATGAAAGCATAAGTTCAGTATTATAAATAAGGGTATTAGGAGCAAACTTAGAAATCTCCATTGCAGGAGTAACTGAGGTATTTCCGAAAAATTTTGAAAAAAAAATTGATAAATTTCTTTTGCTTCACTAACTCAATGGAGAATGCTTATTTTGCGGTGTAAAATACGAGTAGTATTATTGAAATCTGTTTTCTGCAAGATTTTGAGACGGTTCTATAGTTTATTTTGGTATCAATAAATAATTTTCCGGATTTGATGGAGGTTTCTAAGTTTGCTTCTTATATCTTCAAATATGTTATTTTCTATCAAATATGCTTATTCCATTTCCACATTTTGCAAGCCAAAATTCAAGTTAGTCAGCTTCACAAAAATTTTATTTCATCAATAAATTAAAATTTAATTCTTCAAAACCAGACGTCAACTCGCGCTAGGTGAGCTATAGTCCAAGGATGTGCCTTTTCTGATCAGTTATGATGACGAAGAAGTACCCACCGGTCAAGTTTTTCCTTCGCAGACAATATGAAATGATGAGATTTCAATGCCAGTAACGGCGAAAATAATCGCTGCTCATGTCTGTTCGGTGGATTTATGGCGAGGAATTCTTATTCAATGCCTTTATAAATATTTTTCACATTTCTACAGAGTACTCCGTGTTCCAAGTCGACTTTCATTATTCGCTCTTTTTACGCTCGGACAATAAACGGGAATGTAGTGGCTACAAAATATTTACAGCACATAATTGAAAATTGATTCGCCGATGAAATGTTACAAAAAATGAAGTGAGTCTCGTTGGGAGTGAACTGTGTTTTGGGAAGCAGTTATAAAAGCTGAACTATTTGGAAAATATTGTAACTTTCAAAAATATTACTCACCGTACTTTTTGTACAAACAATTTCAAGTTGCTGAAGAAAAAAAATCATAAAAATATAATTAACCCATCCACTTAATGGCGATGAATCATTTTCAATACATGTTTTCGATAATAATATCGGAAAAATTTCCAAGTAAAGTTTTTTGTACTTCTCGTGATTTATCTAATTTTAGGCAAACCTCATGTTTCTAGTGAACTTTATATTTATGGTGAGCTTTAACTAGTTTTAATGTTATAACAAAATCATTAAACATAGATTTATTTGCGAATAATCAAATTAATGTGTGGCGTTTGCTTTCCAAATAACTTGCGATATTTTTTATTTTGTTCACTGTTTACTTTATGTGTGGGAATATATTTTTATTTGTCGTGGTGTATCTCGTTAAAGCTTGTTATTGGCTCATTTGTTAATTATTTAATTTCAATATTTGATTAATGTAGTTTCTGGTTATCTGAACGAAAAATAAATGTTATGTAATGGGACAACTCCTAAAGTATTATTGGATACATTGATTTTGTTAATTGTCTATAAATAATTTTAAATATGGCAGAGTATTTTGTGATTAAATTGAACTTTATTTATGCAGAAATTTAAAACAGTAGGTAAACCTAGTTATTTTGAAAATATTTTAACTTTCAATTAGGAACGTTAAATTTAATTGCTGAAGAAAAAAAACCGTTCTCGGAGAATAAACCTATTAAAAGTAGTAAATTGTTTCCAGAACAGCATTTATTTGATTTTTAAACATTTTTACAATAAAAATAATGTATTTTTATTGAAGTTTCTAAGTAAAAGAAAGTATCAATTATTGTTTTTTTTATTAGAAGCAAATTACAAGTACCCATACATCTTTGGTGCAGGTTTAACGTACTGAAAATAATTAAGTAGCTACTTATTTTATATTTTTCGTCGTAATATTACTTGGAATTAGAGTAATAACATAAATTTAATTTCAATTTTTAATAAAATTCGTTTTAGTTATGCCTACTAGTTTACTTGTTATACTTCCATAAAATAATAAAAAGTATCTAAAGTAACAAATTTAAAAAAACGTCAAAGTACATTTTTTAAAATAAAAAAATACATTTTGTATTGACTTTGGTAATTCAACAAGTTTTTAAAATAAATGTTTAAGAAATATTTTTTGATGAATAAAAAAATCTTCAGCCTATAAAAGTTAGCATGACCACTCGTTGAAGTCTAATTTCTGGATTATGAAAAACAATCGAAAATTCAACCATGTTTTTTTTAGTTTTGCATTCCTATTCGTTTTCTTTTTTGTTCTGAAACTCTTTATCTAGATAAAAATATATTGTAACCTTTCCCTTACTGCGCCAAAAACATCTGCGAGTTACGGTGCGAGTTACGATGAAGTCAATACACATTAAAAAAAATGAGGGATTGCAAATCGGAAAAATAAAATATTCATAGGCAATTGCTTTAATAATTTATAGTTAAAGTCAAAAGCGATAAAATGTTTAGGCTAACTCCTCAAAACATGAAAACACCATTGGCCGACGTTCGCAGCTTTACCAAAGAGTCCGCCCTCGACAAAGGCTCGAAAGCAAATGCCCACAACTGGTTTACTGTGGCAGTGGTACAGGTTACTTTGTTACTGGCCTGCGTGATGCGCAAATTTATCTCTCTTGCTCGCAAGTATACTTATAGCATCGACAGTGAGACGTAAAGAGTGTTTGATACAACCGTATATTCGGTACTCTTATATCAGACATGCGACACATTGGTAAACTTTTGAATGGATTAGTGATATCTCCGATTTGTTACAAAATGCAATTTCTGTGTCCAATAATATTTAATATGTAATAATAAGTTATTTCAATCGATTCGTAAATATGTAACGGAGGAATACCGGAAATCTTAACTCGGCATTTAGATGCAATGTGGACTGGCTACACATCACCGGGAAGGGAGAGTTATTATCTACGAGTATTTTTATCTGTAAAAGATGAATCGTGTGGCGACACTAAATCAGTAGCAAGGTAGTGTCTAAAATGTCAGCCCCATGCGGTGTAAGAATGAACTATTGTTTGGCAAATGGAATTAAAATGGCCGCCGTTAATCCAACCGTTGCATACAATATGCATGCTTCATAATTTAACATACAACGTATAAAAAGACCGGTATTTTACTAAGAAAGTGTTGTTAAATTGTTAATAAAAACCACAAAATATTCGGAAAAACGACGAATATTTGCCAACTTAAAAGGGGAATCCCGAAGTAGAATCATTTGAATGATATTTTTACTTTTCTAGGTTTTATCTTACTTAATTTTATAGGTTTCTATTTTTATATTTGTTTTGAGTAAAAAGAGCTGCTGTATATCTCAGAAAAAATAAATCAATCAATTTCACTCCCGTATGTAAAAATTAAGATTACCCATTGAATCGATTGAACGAATCCGTACATCAATAAACAATATACAGCTCATTGAGATTAGTCATTAAAGTAACACATTTTATATTTAAAGATATTTTTCGAATTATATTTTTAATTTTTTTTTTTTAATAAATTTACGTAAAGAGTATATATGTCTTTGTAAAATTCTAAACATATCTATTTTTACATATCTAGTAAATGTTATCACTGTAACTCTCCAAAAATAGAAATTTATTACTTTTAGGGGATGGAACAAATCTGCCCATTCTGGGGTAGGGCAACGCTCCTTACATTCCAATTATTGTACTGTCTTTATATTGAGTGTAGATGTATTAAATTTATTTCAATTATATTAAGCACACGCTTTACTTTGTTTCAAATAAGTAAGTACCTTTCAAATTAAACTATAGGTAAATGATTATCGTTTCTGTACATAACCGTAATCACCGATTCACCCAATATATTAATAAGCAGTTAGCATGTGTTACTTAATCCATTCTTCGGATTACTCATTAAACAATTTCAAACCATCGTTCAATGAGTTCTGAGACTTGTTTTTATCTTATTGGTAGTTTTGTATTGTTGTAACTCTGGTTAACTTTAGTCAAATTCTTTAAGATTTTTCATTTGATTTAACCCCTTGATATTATTTTATGAATGAAAATGGTGACATTATATCTTTAATTTGTTGCCTAACTATGAGAAAGGAAGTTTCCATATGCATTATTCCTGCATTGTTATCTTGATGGACTTTTTTTGTAAGAATATTTTTTTCCCCTTTATTACATAAAAACAAATATAGACGAACAGATATTTGAGTCAACTGTAAAATCCGTAGGTACTTTTTGTTTTGTTTCATAAATTTGATATATGTAAGCATTTATAAATAATGAAATATGTACATTTGTATTTTGGTAATGGCAAAATAATGATTATTATATTTTATTCAGGTTGCGGTACCGCGGCTAGTGTTGCGGACTCGCGGATCAGAGATCCGAGGTTCGAACCTAACTCTATCCCAACTTGATTTACATTGTTTGATAGTGAGTTATTTACAACTCGTTGAAAATGGCCAGCTAAATTGAAATTTTTTGGTCAATTTTAAGAACGCTAATATTTCATTTTCTTAGAAAAAATAAATCATATTTTGGTTTATTACCTTCCTCCATAAAGGAAAAAAAAATACCTTCATATCTCCTAAATAAAAAAAAAGAAAATTAACCACTGAGGTATAATTAAATAGAGATGACGCGAAATTTAAAATCGTGTTCTAAAAATTATCGAACAATATTGCTGTGCAAAACGCATGATATAGTAAAAAGGACTAACTGTTTACGCCGCTTACTTTGAATTTAAGGCTGTACGTCGCGCCCTTTCACGCTACTTCACATTTACCTGCGTATTTGAGGAAAAGCACAATTTCTCAGTAAATGCAAGATAAGCTCCGGATCTTATGTTGAATGGAACACACGTCGGGTTCTTAATGCCGCATCTATTGTACTAATACATTATCAAGCCCGGGCCACCAGATTCACGGCAAAACAGAATTTTGACCAAGCCACCTTATCAGTCAAAACGTCGTGCTAGCTATTATAATTTGTTTGACACATTTAATTCGTCTTTATTCTCCGACTAAGAGAGATGTCACGAAGTTTCACACTTTTGACAGGTCGGTAGAATATGGCGCTGGTAAGCTTTAAAAATTCATGTTACACTTTTACATTTTCTCTCCCGCTGGGAGTGTCAGGGTTCACTCAATCAAAAGACAGTGGAACGTGTTTTTTAATAAATAAAGAAAGATAATAATATTTTTTAATTTATTTCAAAATTTCAATAAATACAAATCTGTGTCTAATAAGATAACATGCTAAGATTTCATTGTTTTATTTTAAGAATATAATGATATGTTAGTATAGGTATATGAAAACAAATTATATATTGCCACAAAAAATATTTTTATGTACCGTCCAAAATAAGTTTTTTTATACCTATGTATTTTATGCTCGTAAAAAAATTTATTAATAAAAAAAATAAATTATAACGCCCTTTCGGTCTTGAGATACAGGCGTAGTCAATTAAATAGTCAACTGTGAATCTGACGTCGCGTGTTCGATTCCCGCTAGTTGCAATAAAAAAATCCAAGATTATTTTTTTTCAATTGGTCTAAGTGCTGTGGTGTATTTTTTATAACATTTTGCATCTTTTTTTTCCCATCTGCTGTCAAGTCTTCAAAATAGAAGTTTTGTGGGTTAATTCCTTTATTAAAAAAATATTAAAAAATTAAATAATATTGACTTCTGATCAAAATATGAGAACTCACCAATTTTGTATTTATTATCATAATTTATTTATTGTTCATAGACCACTGCATTATTACTCCAAAAAAAGATTGTCTTGATAATTGGTGCATGTAGCAAGACGATTATTCTAACGCTTCAGATCCAGTCCAAGGCCTATGAAATATTTTGTATTCTGTGAACATGATGATTTTTAATAAATACTTCATGACGATATTGCCAAGAATCCAACACGCTAACCAGCATACCGTTAGGTTGAGTATCCAGCTTTTATTCAATTCACCTTTGCTGGATTTTTACCTGAGAGTAGCCAGAGTAGAAAATGAAGCCTAAGTTTCTATTTCAAGCATATAACTGTTATCTTCACTCTGTCGGGATATGGGTGGTTTCGTATCAATTATAGGAAATCTTTGCTTCTATTATGATACGTATAATAAGTTACTCTATCTTTATCTGTTTGAAATTTCAAAATCCTATTTATTTTCTTAAATTTTCTTAACAGAAAAAATATAATACCTAAACATAACAGTTTTCAGATGAATAAGTTAAATATAAAAAAATAAAGGCGACTAACACTATATTTTTTTAAGCACGGTGATCCGTGAGACAATGGATCAATATGACATACCCAGAGAAATTTTAAAAAGATGTTGAAAATAAGATTTTAAATAGGTAAACAACACGAATACTTATTATTATTGGTATCCTTAAACTTTATATAAGTATAGCTTATAAAATGATTTAATGTGGGTATGCAGATAAACATTAAATCCTCATCTTATGTCGGAAATCTACCAGTTTAATTGCACTTACCACATTTATTTACTTTTTATCTTGCTTGAATATTCCTTCAGGCCTAAAAATGCGGACACACCTTAGTTATCAACCGAAAATATATTTTTTGTGTACTATTTTTTTCTTTTATTTGTACTTTGGTTGAGTTACCCAATAAAATAAAATAGGTGATGTAAAATATTTTATATTGTAGATCAGATTTTAAATTTATGATCTAACGAAATTTTATTGTAATAAAATTCATGAATCTATACTAATATAAATAATTTTATAAATATATTTTCGGTGTAATAATAAGCCATTGTGTTGATAAATGAACACTTAATCATTTATTTTATTTATTTATTCATTTATTTTGTTTTCAAATTCAGAAATTGAGCTACATTTGGTTAAATATATTTCAGCCCTTAAGGTAAAAACGTGCGCTGAGCTGAAATGTTTTATAAAATTTAAATATGACACAATACTAAATTTGATCAGACACTTTTGATAAAAATACATTTTTTTAAAGTACAGCTTAATTTCTTAAATATGCATATTAATATATAAAAAAACAAAAAACAAAAAACATTAATTAAAAAAATTGTTGGTGAAAATTATATAATTAACATAAGAAAAATACAAATAACTATTAATAACAACGATAACGCAAAATTAAGAAACAAAAAGAAAAACATTTTTTTAATACTATTAATAAACTCTAAATAAAACACAAAACTTTATCAAATTTTATTTTTGAAACCAGTAGTTATTTAAAACAATTTAAGACTATGTAATGGTGAAAAGAGAAGCAAAATAAATTTAATTACCAATAATATTTGTTAGTAAAAATGTAAATAGATTGATGACGCATTTTTTTTCAGTACTAGTTTAAAACAAAATAAAGTTAGATAGGTATAATATACACAATAATGAGCAAAACCATCTTCAAATCATACAAAAAAAATGGTACAAAAATTTATAACCAACAATAATATTAGTAATTTAAAGCAAAACATACTTTTAACGGGTTTTTATTTTTGGCGTAAGCAAAGTTGTAAAATATTTTTGGGTACTTATGTACATTTAAATTCAAAATAAATCAATTCAATTACAATAACAGTAAAAACTAACCAGCAAACATGTTTTCTATATTTGAAGCACTAACTTTGTGTTTTTTTTATTTTTTTATAAAAAAACTTATTTATATCCATCGCATTGAAAATAGTTTCTTGTTGCAAAGAAGGCTGAATAAAATGGGTTGATTATGACAATGATTGATTAATATCAATTTACATTTTAATTAAGGTGACAGCATAAACCTCGAGTAAAGTTTTCCAGATTTTTACCGTAACTTTCATTCTGAAGTCATATTATTGTTAGTTATTATTTAAATGTGAGAATATCGAGTAGGAGCTTACTTGTCGGTGACAATGACATGCCGGTGGGGTGTGACGGGGGCGCGGGAGGTCCTGACGACTCCATCTTCCAGGGGGCGCAGCACGACGCGGGGGAGAACTCGCTCACTGCCCCTGCCTGAGATGATATTAACATGTTACGCCTTGTCTCCTCTGCCCTGTGCTCGCCGGGTACTCCCGAACCGTCGGCGTCGGCGTCGGCGTCGGTGCGATACGGCGTGGCTTTTCTCACTAGCAGTTCATCAGAAGCACATCGTTTATTGACATGTCACAGTTTCTCACTGAAATCTGTGGAGCTAAACTTCAATAACGAGAACATTTTATTACAAAATCGCCATTTATCTCATGAAACACAGAAAGGCGAATTAGAATATCGTCTATTGACAAGCTCACTCGGAAGAAATGTTTCTTTTTTTACCGCTAACGACACATCGGTGGCTTCGGACCACAACACTTCGAATGACGGTATTGTTTGTTTAGAGACCTGATTGACTACAGACTGTTAATCAGATCTGTTGACACAATCCGTCAGCGTATTTTGTAAAAGGAAAATTGATTTTTTATTAAGCCTAAAGCCTCACACTGAAAAGTGTCAATGAAATTCGCGATCATTCAAGTCTTCAGTTTGTCCAGATGTTTCGTATTGTAATTTCCCGATATTTCTCAACCGACGTTCCGTCCGGATATTTCATTCACAGCACTGGAGAAGTCTCCTTGTTTGTTTAGCAGTTCAGCGGCTGCCGCGCGTAATCTGGCAGCTGTTTTAACACGGGACGCAAATAATATACGAGTAGTTAATTGTCACTTCCTTTTTTTATTTCGGAAATCACTGGATGAAACGAAATTCTCGCCAAAGTTTCAAAATACCGCGATATTTGACGACGCGAGCTTCCCTACGCTTACGGACGACGACATTCGCGCGCGATTAGCTCGTCCACAATGAGCGCGTTTTTTCAAACCCGAACCGCGATTCGAAATCGGAAAATAATCGATGATCGCGTCTCGACCACTTCCTGGTCAGTCGAGCTGGGCGAGCGATCTGCGATCTGCCTCTAGCCCGCGCCGTCACAGCCTCCGTCGCTCGCTCGCGCGCATCAATCATTCGCTCCGTCTCGTTCTGGCGCGCCGCGCTCGGCCGGCGGGACAAGGAGGGGGCGCCAGAAGCTCGCCTCTCGTTTGCACAGAAGCGGGTAAATTCTATACTAAAATTGTAACTCGATAGGCGCTCTCGCTCCTACTCGCCGAGGCGGAAAGGCTGGCTTAATTCGATCAGGTTTCACGTCAGCCGTACGCTGCGCTCTTCCCTCTCATCGGGTCGCCGCTCGGAGCGAGCGGGAGGTGGATGCGGTCGCGTTCCGTACGCGAAACGATCGCTCTCGTTCGCACCGGGGCGAGCTTCGGGCCGCGGAAAAGGACAGGTGGCTCGCTGTAGTTCGGTTCCGGTAGTGAGCGCGGGCGATCTTCGGGTGACGTTCCGAGGGCGAAGCTCCGGCAGTAGCGCCGTCTCTGTCGGTCTCGAGCGGCTAGAATTAAAGTAAAGGGCGTAATGGAGGACGCGCATTAGTGCCGGGGAAGGAGAGAGTGCCGGTGGTAACTAGATGGCCCGATAAGGGAGGCGGCGGCGGCGGCGGCAGCGGCGGTGGGTGGTGGAGCTACCGTTGCTACCAGATTTATTGCCGTCGATACTGAGAGGACGTTGTTTCCAGAACATTGATTATTTTTCTCTCGGTGAGAGAATACATACTCATGATTTTTTTTCTTAAAGCGCTAGATATCTACCTACAAAGTTTTTCATTTTATTATTGCATAGTTCTCATTATATTGAATTGTTGGCAAATGGATTACGAAGACTAATTATTATCAAACTAGTTACAAAACAACGATTAATTTGTTTTTTTTTACTAACCGTTGTACACTTTGTTAGATATAATAAATAATAAATATTTATACGAAATTAGTTTATTTAGTAGGTAGCCATTTTTTTGATTTGCTAAAAAGAGAAACCAAAATTATTTAAGTAGATGGGTACTAGGTAGATATTTTTTTATATTCTCTAGTTCTCGGGTTTTATTTTTTTTGTTGCATATTTTATTGTTGTGTGAAATACCATAATTTATATAAAAATATTTACGAAAAAGGTACTTGTACCGTGAACTGTAGAAAAAAAAGTACTTTTAAAAAACTACATGAATATTAATAATAAACACTAACAAAAAGTAAGTGTTTATTTATAAATAAAGATTTTTTAAAAGAATGATAGATGATTTAAAAAAACGGTTTAAAATATGAAAGAATCGGTGAGATTGGAATAAAATTAATCATGAGCGTTATTAACATTATAGAATTCGATATAAATTAATTCATTTTTCATGACTTATTTTACATTACTGTAATAGAAAATGTGGTAACACAGAAATTGTTAAAGGTTTCCATGACGCGTTGAAATAATAACCCCAGTAAGAGTAGCAAATGTCCTTAGTAAGTTATAAGCCGTCCTTAGTTCTTATCAGCTGAAAGCGAGGCCAGACTACATGGAGAGGGAGTGTAGGAAGGTCCTTGTACAAGGATCCTACCTATCTGCTAATGACACAGGATGATAAATGCCAAAACTCGCAAGCCAAAGGAATGTTCTCCACTGAAAATGAAACAAAACAAATAATGGGTAATGAAGCCTTCCTTAAGTAACACTTGTTTGGTAGGGAGAAAAATCTCACATTAGTATTTTAAGAATAAAATGGTAATAAAGAGACATATTTTTTAATTATTTTTTTTGTTTTTAACGAATAAAACAACAATCCAATTTACATAAAACATACTTTTTAGGAAAAAAATAAAATCAGTAAAGAAATCCTCAAAAACACATAAATAAATCCAGTATAGTTACAAAATAAAATAAAGGAAAAATTCTAAAAACAATTATGTGTGTGCAATTGTACATGTGTGTGAGAATAAGGTACGTGGCGCCTTGCCGCGCCCGCGGGCCACTTTGGACACTATACTTATTACCATATATTTATTTTATTTTATTGAAATAAACGGCACTTAGTGCCTTTTACATATTAGTTACAAATACAATTAAATATCCATACATGTAAGCATAATTATAAGTAATACAGAGCATTTAAAACAATATTATTAATTTAGAAAGTCTAAGAAATATAAACTATATAAAAGAATAAAATATTACCAGTTATAGAATTATCGATAAAAAAATATAATTTGGTATTAGAAATACTTTGAACCAGTTAAAAAAATAACTAAGAAGTCAATTTTGAATAAAATTAATATATATATATGCATTATTATTGAAAACTAATATTTAGGTAAATAGTATATGTTTATGTATAAAAATGTATAATGATGTAAAAAAAAAATGGTAAAGAGACATATTTTTTACTAATAAATTAATTAAAAAAAGAAACGAAAAAAGAAAAAAACCACTAATAAAGAAGTTTAAAACAAATTTTTAACAAAAGTAACAAATAGTTACCTAGAACTATTGCCAATAAAATAAAGAAGAAGAGCCGTTCTATATGTAATAAATTTCATGTGAAATGAGTCACCAATGTCCTGGTACTTATTGCCTAGAGAGTGAAGTCTATTGATGACTGCATTTTTACCATATGATGTCGAAGTATTGTTGCCACAGTATTGGTAGGTTTGCCGAGTTGTCCTTTTCGGTACATTAAAACTAATTAGTGATAAAAGTGCAGGGGTGTCAAACATGGAATGGATTATTTTATATAAATTTAATAAATCAGTTATAACTCTCCTGTCACTTAGTTTTAATAATTTCAAAATAAACAGTAACAAATTTATAACACATATGCGAGAAGTCACTCTGAATATGCTTCTATTACATGGAATCCCTAATAAAGTATTAGAACAACCTAGAAATAATACAGAAAAAAAACGAGTTCTATTAAATATAGGTAAATTTGATTGTACCTATTTCAAATGCAATAAAACTCTGAATTACAGAAGAGTGATTGCAGATCAATTATTCTTGTAACCTGTGAACAATGTCATGGATTGCCCAATACTTAAAAGTTATTTAGAATATCCTGTGCCCAACAGGATAAGACTCCAAATTTAATTCAATTTGCCGATACCCAGGACTAATTCAAGAAATAATGATTTTTTCAATAGAGAATGTCATTATTACAATACTGTTCTCTCCGGCCACGCAGACAGTTTTCATCTCTCCTATACGAAGTATAAATATTACTTACAGGCGTTGATCTTACGCTGGTTTAAATTTATAAGTATGTAATTAAAAATGTATATACTTGATTATGTTCCGTTCCTTCTTCAATATTTTTATTTTTTTTCTTCTTATTTTTAATTTATTTGTTAATGATATTGTCAATGCGTTATCTGCCCCAAACTTCTGACTTTTTGCGGATGATATTAAGACTCTTAAGTTAATTAAAAACGTCGGTGACTTTAGCGTACTACAAGATGATATTGGTTTTTTTTCATGACTGGTGCAAAATAAATAATATTGAATTAAGAATTAATAAATGCAAAATAATTTCATTAATATTTTCTTCGATAGTAAATTTAATAACCAAAGCCTTTGCATTGTAAATTCATTAAAAGATCTCGGGGTGATTCTAGATAACCAACTTGATTTTATTGAACACATTCAATATATCATAAACAAATCTCTTAAACTCCTTACCTCCACTAATAGCTTCATCCGATTTTGATAATATATTTACCCTAAAAACAATTAACTTCTCTTTAGTTCGTCCTATTCCTGAATGCGCCTCTGTAATATGATCTCCTTCATATATTACTCATATTAATCGTGCCGAATCAGTTCAGCATAAATTTATAAGAAAAGTTGCTTACAAACTTGGAATCACAAGAGGCAACTATAACTAGACAGACCTTTATTGAAATACCTATATTATTATGTTTTAATTTTCAATGTTAATTTTTGCCATTATTTTATATCGTACATGCTTCCACTTTTACTATACTATATTCCAACTCAACACGCGGCTCTTGTCCTCAAATAGTTAGGGATACGTTTTTCTGCTATAAGTTTGTATTTGCATGAAAAAATAAATAATTAAAAATATATATAAATAGTCTCAGAAATAATGAAATTCTGTTCTCGGTCATCATAAGACTAACGACGGTTTTCGGGCACAACTACACAGAATGATCAGATTTGCTAACAAAAATCAGGATCAGAATTATTCTGATTGTAAAATGAATAACTTTACTGATAAACTGAAAAAGTATTAATAATATTAAATATACATAATCAACCTTTGTGGAATTTTCTGTTAATATTTTTCTATTAATATGTATTTCATTGATATGTAATTATGCTTTTTTTTTAATACTCTGTTTCATTATTATGTTTATTGTAAAAAAATCAAAAAAACTTAAATAAAAAACAAAATAAAAAAAAAAAACCTGGATCTCATAGTATTTGTCCAATATACTGATTTGTCTTTGCTGTTTCTTTTTATTGTTGCATTTGTAGTTTTATGTTACAGTATATGATTTTTTGTTACAATTTAAATTTAAAATGGACTTTGTCCGTAAATCTAGTAAATTAAATAAAAAAGTAAAACCTTAATTTTAAAATTTAATAAGATTATTTTTTCATTTGGGTAATTATTTTTTTCTTATCCGTTTTCCCGGTGTTAATTTTAATTTAAGTCAATAAATAAGCCGTTGAATTTTTTTATAAAATAAATATAAAACAACTCTATTTTTAACCATTTATTTATATCTTTTCTACCTACCGGTTTCAAAGCTACACAAGCTTCTCTATCAAGATATACTTATAAGTCTATCCTATTTTTTTAAACAGTAATTACTAAATATTATCACATAAATATACATCGAAACATACTAAATAAATGATAATTTCATAAACGAATAATTTTTCTAACGTTTCTCTTTGTAAAGGAAAAATTAAAAACCTGCTGACAAGCCGGTTTCGCGATTAAGTGGGTTTCATTATTTTTCCTTTTATATTTTCTGTACATGTTTTTGCCTTCTTTAATAAAAAATATTAAAAAAACACATGTAGTTAATAAGTCAAGTCTTTTTGTCATGTTGCTCTTGTAAAGATGGGAATTGTAAAGTGAGATGGATTCGATAATATTTATTAATACCTATAATATTTAGGTAACTTTAGGTTTGCTTATAACTGCTTATACTTATAACAATACTGATGTTTTATTTGTGGATATTTCTTTATGATACTCAATAGTTCATGATCTTGATTTTTTATATGTTTACTTAAAATTTATTTGACCAACAAGCGCTTTCGCCTAAATATGAATCAAGAGCGCCTTGGTGGCTAAGGCTGTGTAAGTACGGGCTCATTAGGTTGGGATGTTTTGAACCACCCCCTGTATTCTCCTGACTCGGAGTCTAAGATTGGCATTTACCTCCCTGAAGGCAGGCGTGGGTGGAATGAAATATTTAACCAACGGCCAGGTACAGAAAGAGGTTCAGAAGTAGGGGAAAGAGCTGGCGGGAGAGTTCTTCGAGGAGGAAATTAAGAAGTTTGTGCCACGGCTCATCACATATACTGAACAAGATGGCGATTATGTGGAAAAATATAATAAATGTATCAACCATTTGTCAAATGTTTAAAATACACTTTTTCTAAAAATATATTAAAATCTAGTACACTTACTTTCTCGTATCATAAATTATCAACCATTACTCCATTTCTAAAGATGGTATGTTACGTCTGTGCCGTGTCATGTTTGTAGTTATGTGACATCAGCGTCAACGTCGTAGCTAGTGCCGTGAGCGCCCCTGGCAAGATTTGAATTTTTCGCCCCTCGGGAATTATTTTCTAGAAGAAGAAAAATAAAATAAGGCTGTGGGTCAGCGAAGTGCGCTCCCCTAAGGGTTGCGCCCCTGGCTGCTGCCCGCCTGGTCAGCCCCTTGTTACAATTTGCCATCTTTGGAAATGAAAAAATAGACGTATTATAAAGTGACACCGCCCATCTTCTCTAACCCTATTAAACGAATACTTACGATATTTTGCCAGATTTTAGATCTCATCGAGACAAATTCAGTAATATATATAGTAGAATTCCGTTTATTCGAACTCCAGTCATCCGAATTTCCAAATGTCCGGATCGTTATCAGGAAATAAAAAAAAGGAGATTTATTTATTTATTTACGGAAGTATCAAGTTTATTTAAGAATGGTAGATAAATACATTTCTTAATAATGTATAGAGGTACAATTGAAATAAAATACAACTGAAGTAAATTAAAGCTAGGACAAAAATTAAAGATGTAATAGTGAAAAATAAAAAAGGGTGCTGGGCCCCGATTATAATGGAAAGTGAATGGAGTTATCATCGACTGTCCATAAAGAAAAACCAAAATTTCTGTACGAAAATTAGTATATTTGCATAAACATTTAAGGTATCTTCGTCAGTAACCTATTATTGAACATGTTTTAAAGAAAAAAATGTATGCATATTGTGCTTTTTATACAAAAAATTTAATTTCACTTCGTAGAAAAAATTAAGATAAATATTGACTTTCCATTATAATTGAAGCCCCGGGGCCTACGTCTATACATGTTATAGTTAGTTTTTAATCCCAATTCGCTGTATTATTTAAAAGCAATAAAAGGTGAATTTTGAGTATATTTTGCGTTTTCTTTCAAAACATTGCCTGAATTTATTGGTTAATCCAATAATTATAATTTCTGCATATCCCGATTACGTCTGGCACTCATTAATCCGGATAACCTTCTAAGAGCAACTTTGGTTTTTATGCCCCAATGTCTAGAATGTGTAGATTAGTCAATTCATCACACGACTTATAATTCTTTGGAATAGATCTTCCGGCTTTTCGTAGATCTCTTCGCGACTAAACAGTGAGGGATCAAGTTGGATTGGCATGGTTTAGCTCGAAGTCTTAGGTCTTTCGTTTTTATAAATATATTGTATATAATTATTGTTTTGCCCTTGTTTGTCTTTGCTAAATAATTTTATGTTCTTTTTGTTCAGTATCTTGCAATTATGTTTCTTCATATAACTATTGTAATTGGCTTAGGACGTATATATGATAAATAAATAAATAAATAATTGGAGTTTAACGGAATAACTCAATATGCCTAAAAAAGCGACATATCTATCATACTTAGACATTTTTCCACATAATGTAGGTATAGGAGACCTGCTTTTGCCTAGTAAAAACATTTTGTAAGGTGTTTTTGGTCATCATGCATATTAATTTATTTATTTATATATTTTAAGGACATATTTATACATATAAAATGATTATAAAGGAAAGTATAAAGACACAATGGTATATAGTAGACTTGGTGGGAGTGGACGTGGGAGAGATGTGTATATAATTGAATTTGATTCAGTGATCGTTTAAAAGAAGACAACGTTTCATCAAAGAACTCAAGACTGGTATGTTTGTTAGCAGACCTAAGAATTCTCGGCATAGGGAATGAAAACCATAGTTAGTTCTATGGTTATCGATATGAAAGAGTAAGTTTTGTCTGAGGTGTCTAGTTGGGATATTTAATTTTATTGAGCTCAGTAGTTCAGGCGCATATATTATATATCTACGCGGACATTTATGCCGTCCCAACACGCAGTCTTTGTTCCTCACACCTCCGAGCATCGTCTACGCACCTTTCGGCTGTGAACCACAAAGAGATGCTGTCGCTTCCTGGTGATCTTTTATGGGAGAATTTACACTTGAATAAAACTACTGTCATATTATAAACAATAGTTCGTGATCGGACAAAAGTGACTATGGACCACCCGAGAGATGTGACTAACAAAATGACGATTTCCATATGAAAGTCCATTCATCGGTAAATATAAATATAAATCTTACGCTCGACTTACGCTTAAAAATCAAGTATTAATCATTTTTGTAAAAAGCGCGTAAATGTCCACACGCTCAAAACAAATCTACGTAACTTTAAGAACCCTTTTTACTTTTTTTTGTTGTAATTTACACTTCTTCGGTCGATGCGCGCGCGGTGAGGTGGCTACTGAAGAGCTTCGTTCGAGGGGCGTGTCTCGTTGGCTGTATGGCCGGGGGCGGGGATTGGGGGAGGGGCTTCGACGGGGCGCGTTGTGATCGGCTGGAAACGTTCGTGGGGGAGAGGGGATAACGGCAGCGTGGAAAATCGATTATTCAAATGTCACCCATTCTTATTACAATGAAACTGAGAAACTGAATTTTGTTAGGATGGCTTGTGTGGGAACCAAAATGTTGGCCCCACCGGGAAAATTGAGTGTATTATAACATAAATATTAAATTTATCAAAACAGACATATGTAATGAATTGTCATTGCCCGTTTTATTATTTCCGTTCCTCTCTATCCCTACATCAATATGAGTTTTATGGTGAGAAGACCTTTAATGTAATTTTGAATCTTCATGCTGCGGGCCAATTGTTTGTGACATCTAATTTTTACCATTCGAATAATTTATTTGTTATTATTATTCATACGTTATGTTTGTGCACAATTAAGTCTAGGCATTTAAAGGGCTTACGCCCTGTCATTGGCTAGTTTAAGTGACCACTTTACACATTGTGTACCATTCAATGAGTATCAAAATTTAAAATTATTTTTAATCGTTGCTTTGTGTGAAATAATTAAAAATATAGATGTTCAAACGTAGGCAGAATGGTAAATATTACACGGTGTGTGAAGTGGCCACCAAACCAACCAATGACAAGTAGTAAGCCCTGTAAATGCTTAGACTTGTGTATTAAATTTTTTTCTTCGTTTCCTCATTAAGATTTTAAAAAAAAAACAGATATTTTTTTATAATCATTGATCAAAAAGTCCACTTATATTCACTACACACTCTCGCATGCACACAATACTCACACACCCATACACATATACACACACCCTCACACACCCTTAATATATATACTCACCCTAACTAACATGTACACCAATAATAAAACGGATACACTAAATAAGAGTACGCATTGATTTTATTTATGTTATTTTATTGTCACAATTATTACTATTTTTTATTGATATATATATATATATTTTTAAATTTACTAA